>NC_134490.1:39199035-39389035 GCF_040206685.1 Ascaphus truei
TTGAAGAGCCCTGATTTTTACACTAATAATGAACACTGTATGATGATGCTGAGTATCTTTATACATGGATAATGATACTGGGTATCTCTATACACTGATAATGAGTATGCTGCTTGTATAATGATGCTGCTTGTATAATGATGCTGCGCATACACTCAGTGAGCACGCCACTCTGTATAATGATGGTGAGTATCTATACTCTGATAATGAAAATGTTGTCCAGTAAAATGGTGATATATATTTATTATAAAGAGAATACGCTGTACTGTATGATTATCATGAATATCTGCACACTGTTAATGAACATGCCGCGCTGTATAATGATACAGAGTATACACTGATAATGAAAACGCCTCTCTGTATAATGATAATGAACACACTGCGCTGCATAATTCTACTACGTATCCTGCTGTGAATAGGATCAGTATAGGAGAGGCAGAGTGGAAACCTGCCGTGTCCCTGGGCTGTATCTCAGGTGACAAACATGATGTGTCTGTGCCCTGGGGGGATTGGACTCCTCTTTCGTGTGTGTGTGTGTGTGACACTGTGGAGTCACACATGGGCTCCTCCTAGCACCGTTATTATAACTGATCATAATAATGCGTTTTATTCCTTACATAATCTGTGATGACAACCAGACATAGTGGGCCATTCTGACTGTCACCATGCCGTGGAAGGACAGACTGGAAGGGTCATAGGTGCCTTCTGACTGTCACCCTGCGATGGGAGGGACTGATTGATATATCGCAAAGCAATGCTGACCCTTCTTTTTTTCTCCTTTCTATCAGACTCTGACAACCTTACACTGCCTGCTACGCATTTCACCATTATGACTTCCACTACAAGGATCAGCACGGTACCAGAGCACAACTTAGGAGATGTCACTTCTGCTCCGACCTGTCCCCAAGTCGCCTGAAGCCACTCAGTGGGGAGGGGGACCACTCTTCCCTTCCCACGGCCAGGATGCCCTATTGCTGACAACCGAAAGTGGGGGGGGGAGGGGGCGGGAAGGGGGGCATCTTCCCGCATTCGCTCCTGTCCCCTGGCGGTCGCTGTAACCGTGGAGAAGCCTGGCTACCACAAACTGATGGATTTTGACAAGAGGGGGGGAAAGGGAGACACCGAGGAGGGGTGGAAGATGTCAAAGACGGGGGGAGGCGGGGTGGAGGGAACTAGGGGAAGCCGCAGCGCTAGCGCCAACTCTGGAGTTCTAATGGTGGGTCCTAACTTCCGAGTCGGGAAGAAGATCGGGTGTGGGAATTTCGGGGAGCTGCGGCTGGGTGAGTGATGGGCATATAGCGGGAGGGGGCTGTGTGTTCCTCTCCTGCCCTGCAGAATCTCATTATTGTAACTCGCATGTATACTTATGGGTCAGTCCATCCTAGGACCTAAAGCCCAGATTCACTAAAGTGTGTTAAGCTTTAGCCCGTGTTTATTCCCATTCAGAGTGAGCTAAGAGCTGTGACCTGTTACATTTAGCTGATTTACATCATTTTCTTTTACAATAATCAGGCTTTTAATGTCGTCACAACCAAATGCTTTTTGAGGGTGTTTATGGTCTTTGCCTCATTCCTTTTGTGATGACTGTGTACACTCTCATACATACAGCCAAATTGTTAGTCTGGATGTACACTCTCATACATACAGCCAAATTGTTAGTCCGGATGTACACTCTCATATATACAGGCAAATTGTTAGTCCGGATGTACACTCTCATATATACAGGCAAATTGTTAGTCCGGATGTACACTCTCATATATACAGGCAAATTGTTAGTCCAGATGTACACTCTCATACATACAGCCAAATTGTTAGTCCGGATGTACACTCTCATATATACAGGCAAATTGTTAGTCCGGATGTACACTCTCATACATACAGCCAAATTGTTAGTCCGGATGTACACTCTCATATATACAGGCAAATTGTTAGTCCGGACTTCTTTTCAGTTTGTTGATTTGTATATTATAACATATTTTCTGCCATCAGCCGAAAAGATAAAAGGAAAAGGCAATAATTACTAAATAAGGTTAGAATTACATAGGCCAGGAGAAAATAAAAACATATTCATTTTTACACAGGAACCAGATTAAAGTAATATATTGTTTAAAAAAAAGAGCAACAATGTTTAAAAATAATAATATTGTGCCTGTAATTTGCCTGTTCCTTTTAAGAGACGGCTTCATATCCGGAGCAGTGTCCCAGTGCCACTGGACAGCTCCTATATTTATGACACTGTGTGACAGGATGTCAGGGTGTCCTCCCTGTGCTACGGTAACTTCTTGTCTCTTCTCTCGCAGGCAAAAATTTATACACCAATGAATATGTAGCTATTAAATTGGTAAGTTGGACTGTATGTATGTATATCTTTATTTATATAGCGCCATTAATGTGCATAGCGCTTTACAGTAGTAATACACGAGACAATCATATAAATAACAAATAATACAAATAACACATAATTGGAAGAAGTGCTTCAGACATAAAAGTGACATTTAGGAAAAGGAGTCCCTGCCCCGAAGAGCTTACAATCTAATTGGTTGTAGATAAGTAGTGTGTGTGTGTGTGTGTGTGTGTGTGTGTGTGTGTGTGTGTGTGTGTGTGTGTGTGTGTGTGTGTGTGTGTGTGTGTGTGACATTCAGGAGTGGACAGAAATGTTAAAAACTTAGGAGCCAGTTCAAATTTTTAGCTGCCACAGTTTTTTTGAGCAGCAGGGTGGAGGGAAGGAGCTGTTCTGCCGTTTGTCAGTATGTATCTGTGACACACAGCTGACACTCCTCCCCCTGACCTCATTGAGGGCAGAATCCTGGAGCTCTTCGCACTTCACACTAAGCGGCGCAGTGCTGACCTCTCGGTGACCACCGCAGTTGATCACAGCGCCTGATCTTGCTTTCATGTCACTCTAGCGCAGCAGGATCGGGCGCAGTGCTGCCGGTCATGGGGGTGACTGCATCACAGACGCCAGGGGAGTACATTTTAGGTGCCAGGCTTTTTCCATTTTTTTTTTTCTTGAGCAGGCTCCTGTGATGCCTGAGACATCAATACACTTTATTAAATATTTTTCATCTTTTTTTGATACAAGACCTGGTGTGCCTTTTATTTACCGTCTCTGTACTCATTCGTGTGCTGTTTTGCACCCAGGCAGTTACTATGTTTCAGTGGAGTGTCAGTATTTCTTCACACACACTCACACTCTGATTGTGAACCTGCTTAACACTGCTTCTCTGATGCATTTCTGCAGTCGTACACTGCCTGATAGCTGCAAAACAGTCCTTTGCTAGAATCGCCTGCAGCACATTGATAGCTATAAGTGAGAGTTAGAAGAGAGGAATGAAGTGTTTTGTCTTCCCCACAGGAGCCCATTAAATCCCGCGCTCCCCAGCTGCACCTGGAGTATAGATTCTACAAGCAGCTCGGGAACTCAGGTGAGGATTAGCATCAGAGGGGAGGAAAACAATCTCTGCACGTGCGTGCTGAGTGCATGCTCTGTGTGTGTGCTGAGTGCATGCTCTGTGTGTGTGCTGAGTGCATGCTGTGTGTGTGTGCTGAGTGCATGCTCTGTGTGTGTGTGCTGAGTGCATGCTCTGTGTGTGTGTGTGTGTGCTGAGTGCATGCTCTGTGTGTGTGTGCTGAGTGCATGCTCTGTGCATGTGCTGAGTGCAGTGCACACTTGGTGTGTGTCCTCGCACAGCAAACAGATGTGCAAGATTTTCAAAAGAAAATGTATTACTTGGAGTCCGTCACTGTCATCTTTCAGTGGGAGAAACAGATGGAAGGGACCTATGGTCCATAGAATCTGGCCACTCCCAGGGCACGGTGCCACAGACAGAAGGCACATTGTCCCACCCACCATGGAGTGATAGACTTTATGGGTTTCTCTTGTCTTCTCCATCTGTGGGGTGATACATTGACATATGTCCTGTTGAGCCTATCTGCAAGGTAACCCAGTAAAAGAACAAAGCCGTAGTTTTGCAGGTAGTGTTTTTTTGTCCGAGGGCGTGTAGTCTCACCTCTGTCTCTCACCTGCAGAGGGCCTCCCTCAGGTCTATTACTTCGGGCCCTGCGGTAAATATAATGCAATGGTGCTGGAGTTGCTGGGGCCAAGCTTGGAGGACCTGTTTGACCTCTGCGAGAGAACCTTCACCCTCAAAACTGTGCTGATGATCGCCGTCCAGCTGGTGAGTTCTTTCGGATTAATGGGGCAGTCCCACTTGCCTAACAGAAATAAAATGTTGTAAGCAATGTAGTTCAAAGTCCCAGTAACTATTCATATTTTTTCTTTGCACGCACAGTTTTTCCCCCAAACCTTGCATGTCTCTTCTTTGCACGTACACAGCTTTACAAACCTCGCAGGTCTCTTCTATGTCACTGCTAAGGCTGCCTGCAAGGTATTGCAAATCAATATGTTGCAGGCCCCTCTGGCAGCGCAGGGGTATTTCTGGAGGTGTTACATGGCTAAAGTCTCTTAGTTTATTTATTGCAAGCGGTCAGGGAGCTGGGGGGAGTCTGCTCCGGTGCAAAGGCTGAACTTTGCGTGACAGTCCTGTGTTCTTGGTGTGTGGTACCCCCACCGCCTCTTCCTCTGCAGATCTCACGCATGGAGTACGTGCACACAAAGAGCCTTATATACCGTGACGTGAAGCCAGAGAACTTCCTGCTCGGCCGGCCGGGGAGCAGACGCCAGCGCACCATCCACATCATAGACTTCGGGCTGGCCAAGGAGTACATCGACCCGGAGACAAAGAAACACATCCCTTACCGAGAGCACAAGAGCCTGACGGGGACTGCTCGCTACATGAGCATCAACACTCACCTGGGGAAGGGTGAGAGAGACTGGGCAGAAAGAGCATGTCTTGAGAGAGCCTGAACTCTCTGTTGTGTAATGTGTGTGTGTGTGTGTGTATACGCATACATATATATACGCACACACACACATTCACACATACACCTATGCGCACACATATACATGCATATAGGGATTGACAAATTATGCAAAATGCTACTTGCCAGACAAAAAAGGGACCCCCACACCAAATTTTTTTTTTTGGAATGGCGCTGTACATTGGCGAAAACAAGACTGATTGTGCACTGTTTCTCACCCCTTCCTCTTCTTCTCATCCTCTTCCTCTTACCCCCCCTCCTCTTCTCACCCACCTCCTTCTCTTCCTCTCACCCCTCTCCATCTACTCTCACCCCCCTCCCCCCCTCCTCCTCCTCCTCTCACTTACCATGTCATCAAAGCACGGCAGCAGAGGAGGAAGACAGCGGGCGGCGGAACAAGGAGAAGAGGACTGAGGAGTGTAAACTGTGGTGTGTGTATACATATATACATACACAGGGCTCGTCAAATATGCTCGCCCGCAGCAAGTTCATATTAGCAGCTGGCGAGCAGGGCGGAGGCAGAAGAGGAGGTCTGAAGACCATGTGAGTGGAGCAGGATGGCACAGAAGAACGGCCGGGGATAAGCTGTGCTGTAGTAGCAGCAGACACCGGAAGTCAGAAAAGACTTCCGAGTCGCACCGCTGGGGCGCGCTCCTCCCAGGCCTTTCTCTTGTGCTGTCCTGCTCCGCTCGCATAGTCCTCAGTGCTCTTTTCCTGCTGCCCGCTGTCTCCCTCCTGTGCAGAGAGAAGTGTAGGGTAATGATCTCTTTGACAAAGTCCCAAGCGGGATGAAACGCGTCAGAGGTTACCTGGCTATGTGAACTTGTTCGTTTTTTCAATAAATTAGCCGTTTTTTCTTAGAGCTGCGTTCGGTTACCTTTTTCCCCGGTGCACCGCTTTCCCTGGTTACCTTTTTTCCTGTGCCACCCTGCTCCGCTCCCTTGGTCTTCAGACCTCCTCTTCTGCCTCCGCCCTGCTCGCCAGCTGCTAATATGAACTTGCTGCGGGCGAGCATATTTGACGAGCCCTGTGTATGTATATATGTATACACACACCACAGTTTACAATTGCGAGACCTCTAGAGAACCTCTAGCAATACCTCAACTAATACATCAAAGAAGAGGTGTGGTGCGGTGATTCATCCAATCAGTGCATCAAATATTTTCACAATTCATTCGTTCTATGAAGAGGCAAGGAAGGGGTCTCGGCAGTGGGATGCGCTGCTGGGACCCCTTCCTCACCTCTTCATATGACGAATGAATTGTGGAAATATTTGATGCGCTGATCGGATGAATTGCTGCACCACACGTGCTACGGGCTTCCTTGCTGCTCTGTATTCAGGGCTTTGTGCAGCATATCATCCCTTTTTCATTACTTGCGATACTTCTGGGATTTCCTCTCTCCGGGGATGTTTTTCAACTACCATTAGTTTCCCATATCATTATCAGCATACAAGATGCTTTTTGGACATTTGTGATTTAGGGCTGGACATTTGGTGTTTACATGTGCTTATCCTTTATCCATCGGTGACCCCCACGGTCCAGGGACAGGCTTCATCAGGATTACATTTTTACAGAGTTTATTTTCTCTGTGGTTCTCTGAGATCACTGTGTATTTTTGCTTCCCTTGGTTATCTCTATGTCCTCATTGGACAGGGATTACGTGGGGAGTGACCTGCATTGTATATACCTGTGCAGTAGTCTGTAAATGCTGCTGGGGATCAATTTTTCAGGCTATATGTTATTTGTGGCAGCTTTTGTTCCATCGATATTATACACTTTATTACATTTAGTGATTATGGACAGGCCGGTCATGACTATGTAGAGGACATTTCCTCTATATTGTGTATTTAAGGGTGATCATGCTGCTTGCTCCCTTCACTTTGCAGACTTTGCACACATTTATGCAGCTAGCGCTCTTTGATGTATTAGTTGAGGTATTGCTAGCGGTTCTCTAGGGGTCTCGCAATTGTAAACTGTCTTTTATTTTTATCGTCCTTAATAAATTCTGTTTATATTTTTGTAATCTGAGGTCTTGGGACCTTGTTGTTTCTGTCTTTGATATTATTTTCCCTTTCGTATCACCACTATTTTTTTGTTTTTTTTCTGGTTCTTTTGGATATTAATTTATTTAGTGGTTTTACACTCTCTCTCTCTCTCTCTCTCTTTCTCTCTCTCTGCAGAACAGAGCCGTAGGGATGACCTGGAAGCGCTGGGTCACATGTTCATGTACTTCCTCCGAGGTAGCCTGCCCTGGCAGGGACTCAAGGTAAGGACTAGACGTAGAATTGGATGGCCGATGAGAACCGCTTGGCTCACCCTCTGCCCATTCTCCTATTTGCCATGAAACCTCAGACCCTATTAGATCTTTTCATATTTAGGACTACCTTGTGTCTATCCCATGCAGTTTTTACTGCCTTATTGTATTGGCCTCTACAACCCCGGCTGGGAGGCTGTTCCACAAATCTGTTAAAGACTTCCTCACATCTCCATTGAACCTCCCACTCTCAATTTTAAATGCATAGACCGCTTCTAATTCTCTTTCTATGACACGGAGCATGTCGTGTCCAGAACAGAAACATTCAGGGGATGGGTGCATGGATACTGAGGCTGTCACCTCTAAGACTTATGCACAGCCTGAAGCCTCTAGGGATAGATGAGATAACTGAGGCTGGCACTACCTGCTCTTTATCATTTTGCCCATGCAATGTGTGGGGGGAAAGGGGGGGGGAGGCTGGCGTGCCACGTACACCCTCTTTTCACTATTTACCCCTCTATCCCTCAGGCTGACACATTGAAAGAAAGGTATCAGAAGATTGGTGACACAAAGAGATCAACCCCTGTGGAGATTCTCTGTGACAGCTTCCCAGGTAGGACTAATATATTATGTATGTGTGTGTTTACACCTGTATAAATGTGTGTATAGTTAGATGTGTGTGATAGATGAGAGACCCACCTGTGAAGCTATTAGGAAACCGCATACAACTTAAATAACTTTACTACACCATTGGAAGTGTTTTGCGCTCTTACCTTCTAGATATTATATAGATGCATTAAGAAGACAAAATGTTTTACAACCATACATTGATATTATAAAAGAACATTTACAAGAATGCTACATCAACCATTAGATTACATGAAGATAGAAGCAAGATAAGGATCTGCAGGGGAGTGTGGCAGGGAGACACCAGGTCACCGGAGCTTTTAACTGTAACACTTGAATTGTTCAAGATTGGGAAGAAAAAGGAATCACAATCAACGTTGAATATTTCAGTCACCTACGATTTGCAGATGACATTGCTATTTTTGCCAGAAATCTATAAGACCTCCAGCAACAAATTGGAGAACTCGCCGAAGCGAGTAAGAATTTTGCCTCCGTATGAATCTCCGCAAAACCAAAGCGATGTTCAACAAATGTGTCAAGTTTGTGAAGATTGAAATAAATGGAAAATAACAGGGGTGCGCAAACGTTTTTGTTTGCACCCCCCACCCTGCTCTCTCCCCCCTGCTCGCGCCTACCCCTTACCTTTTTGTCCAGCATCCGCTTTGTCATTTGACGTCACAACGTCATCATGTGACGTGGCAGCGCGTTGCCATTTGTCTCCACGTTGTCATAGTGACACATCGCCAGAAGCCACTGGAGAGCAGGTAAGAGATGTACAGAGACTTCGCGTACTCCCCCGGCATTTTATTTAAATTATTTAAGAGAGCCGGGCCTCTGTAAGCGCCGCACCCCTGGAATAGAAGTAGAAAAATTCAGACTTTCTACCTTGGCCGGCAAATAACAATGGATGGGAACCATTTGAGTGAAATCAATAAGAGAATGAAGATGGGATTGAGCGTCTTTGGAAGAAACAAGACAATATTTCAAAGGAACCTTCCACTGTGCCTGAAGAGGAAAGTTTTCGACCACTGTATTCTGCCAGTGCTCACTTATGGATTTGAAACTTGACCCTAAATGCAAAGATTATTCAGAAGCTTCAGACAACACAAAGAAGTCTGGAGAGATGTATGATGGGTATTATCCGAAGAGACAGGAAAAAGAATGAATGGGTTTGAAACTAGTGTTGTACCGGGTCCTAAATTTTCCGAAAACAGGGTTAAGGGTACCCGGGCAAAATGAACTATTTTGCCTGGCCGGGTACCCGATTACCCAAATGGCACTTACCTGCAGGGTGAGGAGGACCGCGGCGACATCGTTGGTGCAGCAGCGGACGTCATGGTGGCGGGGGGCAGCAGGAGAAGTCTGTGTTCAGCTGGCCGGAGCAGCAGGAATACAGCACACAGCTGATGCCGGGGGGAGCTGGGGAACCATGTGACCGGAGCAGGAGCGTTTCTTTGGACAGCCGGTGAGGAGCTGCCTGTCCAATAGGAACGCTCCTGCTCCGGTCACATGGTTCCCCGGCTCCCACCAGCATCAGCTGCGTGCTGTGTACCGCTGCTCCCGCCGGCTGAACACGGACTTCTGCTGCTGTCACCGCAACCAGGACGTCTGTTGCTGCTCCAACGATGTTGCCTTGGTCCTCCTCATCCTCCGCAGCGGTCTTCCTCATCCTCCGTCGCTGGCTGCAGGTAAGTGTTTAAATCTTTTTCAGCTGCTCTGAAATTACCCGGTGCCGGTCCCAGCCCCCTGCTGCCAGGTCCAGATAAATTCCGGTTAGCTGAAAGCGCCATGCACCGGTTATTTCCGGGTACTCGGTACATCACTATTTGAAACCAATCAAAAGTCTGTGACATCATCACAAGGGTGAAGACATTGAAATGGCAGTGGGTCGGACATATCGCAAGAAGAAATGGCGATCGTTGGACAAAGATGGTACTTGGCTAGATTCCAGCAGTGATTAAAAGGCCAAGACGACGACCAAAACTAAGATGGAAGGATGTAATCAGAAAATGTGTTGGAGCAACGTGGAGAAGAGAGGCTTGCAACCACAGTACCTGGAGAATCACTGGGGAGGCCTTCGATCAAACAGTGGATCGACAGGGACTGAAGATGGTAATTTGAGTTAGATATATATACAAAAATAATTGCTGCGCAAAAATCGGTAACCTAACAATAGTTAATAAATATGTAAATCTGTGAAAAGTAAATTAAAATGATGCTTTAGTGTCTCCGGTCACACACAAAAACCAAGAAAGAACAGATCGAGGTATAGAAACAAGCACAAGAAAAGATACAATTCAGTATTACGGAGAAAATGTATCTAATCTAGCTAAAATAGCTGTGTGTAGGAAGCCACAATTCAAAATGCTCAATAATCCACGGTACAGGAGAATACGATCTCCCTGCATAAAAGTCCAATGGATGGTAGGATATGATCCTATAAAGAAAGAAATGCCAGAAATAGTGAAGTGCTGCAAAATGGGTTTTTAACCTCAGAGGTCAAAAGCTACTTGCAATGTAACAGTGAAAATCAGCATTATGGGTTAACAACCCCGGTACCACTGTGGTAAACGAGTTCCACCCTGGTAAGCGCTGCAGCAGCTTACAGAGTCCCGAAATAAGGCGCGCTTGGAGGCGTCGTCCTCTCGTCACCGGCGGATGACGTCAGCGTTGTGAGAAGCGTCCGTGCACCGTGCTCTCCGATTTAAATCACAAAGCTATGTGTGCGGTGGAGGCTGGCAGGTTTCAGCAGTTCTCAATCAGTGTGTGAAAGTCTGACTTCTGAGGGGGTCTGGTAAGCAACTCGGTATTCAATAGGCAGCCCAAATAAACCCTACGCGTTTCGTCTCAATAGAGACTTCTTTAGGGGTGATGTCATATGGTCACACCTCCCTACCTTTATAGCTGTAGGAATACACTGATAGGCTAATTGCCAGAAGAGATTTTGCCAATTAGACAGAATTGGTATATGTTGATTCCAATAGTAAAACACTGTATAGAGAGGTAACATCAGATGTCACAAGGATGTATTGATTCTCCCACTTAATTTTACTTAATATGTTGAGTACTTGTGAAGTGTCTTGTAAATATGATCTTCATTTTTTAACTGGTTGTTGTAAGTAGAAATCTATACATGCTGAAAGATTTGAAGTAATATATTTGACCCCTGAGACAATGAGTCTCCCAGGTGGTTTTATTGGATCCTTATGTAGTTTTGGTAAATGATAAGACTGGTAAGATTATTTTCATTTAAAAATTTTTTTTTTAAAAATAAAAAAAATAAAACAAATTCTTCTTTACTGATTATACATTTATTTAAACTTCAGGTCAGGAGATTCTCCAACTCAAGCAGTAATTCCTCTTTCGGATTGTGTTATAATCTCATATATGTGTTGATATCATTAAGGAACCTCATGGATTCCGAGACATAGTTGTCTTTATCTAGGACAAGAACGCCCCCTCCCTTATCAGCAGGTTTAATGACGATAGTGTCAGAATCTCTGATAATGTTTTGATCCCCTCCTTTTCAGTTCAAACACCCTGTTGTGTCAAATGTCTCACCAATATCCCACTTACTGTCTCTCTGATAACATATATAAATTCTTTATTATTTAATTTCTGTATGCTTACATTTGAGTATATTTATTTATTTTTAGTTTTGATTCTATGATTTAATATTGTTATCTTATTTTTTTAAACATTTTATATCATTATGTATTAACATTATACTGTGATTTTTACTACATAGACTGCAAATGGGCGTAATTAATTATACACATCTCTTTCCATGTATTTTACTATTGGAATCAACATATACCAATTCTGTCTAATTTCAACATCTCTGCTGGCAATTAGCCTATCAGTGTATTCCTACAGCTATAAAGGAAGGGTGGTGTGACCATATGACATCACCCCTGATGAAATCTCTATTAAGACGAAACGCGTAGGGTTTGTTTGGGCTGCCTATTGAATACCGAGTTGCTTACCAGACCCCCTCAGAAGTCAGACTTTCACACACTGATTGAGAACTGCTGCAACCTGCCAGCCTCCACCACACATATAGCTGTGTGATTTCTAACGGAGTGCACGGACGCTTCTCACTACGCTGACGTCATCAGCGATGACGAGAGGGGGACACCTCCAAGCGCGCCTGATTTCGGGACTCCGTAAACTGCTGCGGTACCGGGGTTGTTATCCCATAATGCTAATTTTCACTGCTACATTGTAAGTAGCTTTTGACCTTTGTGGTTATAAACCCATTTTGCAGCACTTCACTATTTCCTGTTAAAGCTGCTCTATTTCAATCTAAAACTCACAAGCCTTTTATCCCCTGTACCCATTTTTCCAACTCTATCTGTCCGTGATTTGACTGTCACTGTATAACCCCTGTTCTTTAATGTAACCATGTATTTTTTATAACTCTGTGCCCAGGACATACTTGGAAACGAGAGGTAACTCTCAATGTATTACTTCCTGGTTAGCAAAATACAGGATTAATGCCGCACACCATGAACTGATATGAAGTATAACTGATACTTGCTGTTACCGGTGCTCCTGATCCAGGGGAGTCCCTGTCAATGGAAAAACTCAAAGTCAGCATTGTGTATTTGATATAATAAATTCTTTGGAAATCCATAGAGCCCGGAACCTTCCGTTTTTTACTTTCTGGTTAAACATGTTTATAAATAAATAAAAAATGTCTGGCATTTCTTTCTTCATAGGCTCATATCCCACCATCCATTCGACTTTTGTGCAGGCAGATCGTATTCTCATGTACCATGGTATATTGAGTATTTTGAATTGTGGCTTCCTACACACAGCTATTTTAGCTAGTTTAGAGACACATGGTTATAATACACACATCTATATCTCTCTCAAATAAAGTCCAGACGATAGGCACTCACCAATGGAAGATTTATTATATTTCAATCAACGTTTCGGCATCCAGAAGATTGACAAAGGCTCTGCTGGGGGCTGAAACATTGATTGGAATATAATACATCTTCTACAGATTGGCTTACAGAGCACCCCATTATTATAACAACTGTTGGCTGGAGTGCCCATCAACTGCATAAATGCCCTCTATATGTTTTTATATATGTATATACATAATCATACATATACATACTCATACATATATATATATATGTGTGTGTGTACACACACACACACACACACACACACACGTAAAGAGTATATGTATGAGTATATATACACATATATAAAAACATATAGAGGGCATTTATGCAGTTGATGGGCACTATATATATCTTAATATATAAAATCGAATGGTTAGTGAGGTTAGTGCTATCTGCGGTGAATCTCATTGGTCCGTGACTGTCATTGCCCAAGAGGTACGCCCGGTGAATCTCATTGGTCCAAGAGGTACGCCCCACTGTGACATCACCTCCTTCACTCTCACACACTTGCAGTCACACCACACGGCCAGAACCTCTGACGACTCCTTGGTAAGTTGACATGTCACACTCTCACCCCCCACACTCACACACAACCCCCCACACTCTCACCCCCCACACTCACACACAACCCCCCACACTCACACACAACCCCCCACACTCACACCCCCCACACTCACACACAACCCCCCACACTCTCACCCCCCACACTCACACACAACCCCCCACACTCACACCCCCCACACTCACTCGCCCCCCACACTCACACACAACCCTGTACACACAGTCACCCCCTCACACTCACACTCACTCAGTGTCACTCACCCCCCACACTCACACACAACCCCCCACACTCACACACAACCCTGTACACACAGTCACCCCCTCACACTCAGTGTCACTGAACACTGTACACACACCCACTGTCACACACCCACTGTCACCCCACACACCCTCAGTGTCACTCACCCCCCACACACACACTCAGTGTCACTCACCCCCCACACTCACACACAACCCCCCACACTCACACACAACCCTGTACACACAGTCACCCCCTCACACTCAGTGTCACTTAACACTGTACACACACTCACTGTCACACACACACTGTCACCCCTGTGCACACACACACACATCTTACACACATCTTACACATTACACACATTTACAATTCTCCCTCCGCAACGACAATCGCCCATTACCTTCATTCTCCCTCCGCAACGACCCGCTCATATTACAGCGGACCTTACACCGCCCGCTCTCTGCCCACCTCATATATGGGCGCCTCTCCCTCCGCAACGACAATCCTCTAAACCGCACATATTACAGCGGCCCATTACCCTTACTAAACTGCCGCCCATTACCTTCATTCTCCCTCCGCCACCAACCGCTCATATTACAGCGCCCGTTACACCGCCCGCTCTCTGCCCACCTCATATATGGCCGCCGCCGCGCACATTACACCGCCCGCACGCGTCCATTAACTCGCGCGCACATTACACCGGCCTGTGCAAATACCCCTATAAACCGCCACCCACAACGCACTCTTTCTACATTTTTACTAATGCCCCACAAACTCTGGTACTAATTCAAATGTATTTCTCTTTCTACAATGCCGTGCACCTACGCAGTGTAAATTCTATTTGTAAAATGGCCGACACACTTAACATTCTACATCATTCACACATCAACTACATTAATTTAACAAACTTTTGCCTTTACAACTACTAAATACAAAGATTTGCCTCTACAAACACATGGACGCCGCTCACCGCCTACTCTTTATCAACTTAAATTTCTTCTCAAACTACTCACTTACAATTACAATAAATTTCTATCACTACAATGCCGTACGTTTGGCGTGCACCTACGCAGTGTCAATTAAATGTCTAAAATGGCCGACACTAATTTTCTTTTCCTATTATCCATTTATACCATCTTTTCATTTATTTTCTCTTTATTTCATAGCCGCTATAATACATTTTCTTTACACTATGCTAATGTATTTTTTTTATCCATTCTTATAATTTAGTCCTTTATTTATTTTTTTCCATAGCCGCTATATCATTATTTATTCCTTTCTTTATTTTTTTGCATAGCCGCTATATCATACTTTCACTTTTACTCAACTTTCCTTCATTCACACATCGCCACACATATTACATTAATACATTCAACATCATTCACACATCAACTACATACATTTAAATCTTCCAATGCCCTCCGCACGCCAATCTCTGGATGCGCTCCGCAGAAACTTTTTTTTTTCAACATTTTTTTTTCTGCCAAAATGTAAAACTTTATTAACACAAATTTCTACAAACATTTTACATCTACCAATGACCTCCGAACGGCGCTCCGAATTTCTACAATGGCGTGCACCTACGCAGTGTCAATTCAATTTATAAAATGGCCGACACACTACATTTCTTTTACTATTATCCATTTATATTATATTTTGTTTTATTTTCTTTCTTTCATAGCCGCTATAATACTTTTTATTTACATTACCCCCGCTTTGCTAATTTTTTTTTTATCCATTCTTATAATTTCTTCCTTGCCGCTATATCATACTTTCATTTTTAATCAACTTTGATTCATTCACACATCACCACACATATTACATTCATACATTCAACATTATTCACACTTCAACTACATACATTTCAATCTTCCAATGCCCTCCGCACGCCAATCTCTGGATGCGCTCCGCACACACCACTTTCACCAACAACTCATTTCAAAAAATATATTTTTTTTTTTTTCTGACAACATTTTTAACTTTATTAACAAACATTTGTACAAACATTTGACATCTAACAATGCCCTCCGAACGCCAATCTCTGGATGCTCTACGCTCGCAAACTTTTATTTTAAAATATTCTTTTTATTTGTACCAACATTTTTTTCTTTATTAAATGCTCTTTTTAACTACTTTTAATAAAAATACATCATATTTACTCTTCTTTACTGCTATTTCACAACACCCACCCACCCTTCCTCTTTCCACACACCCCCACCCTTCCTCTTCCCACACACCCCCACCCCCCCACCCTTCCTCTTCCCACACACCCCCACCCCCCCACCCTTCCTCTTCCCACACACCCCCACCCACCCACCCTCTTCCCACACACCCCCACCCACCCACCCTCTTCCCACACACCCCCACCCACCCACCCTCTTCCCACACACCCCCACCCACCCACCCTCTTCCCACACACCCCCACCCACCCTCTTCCCACACACCCCCACCCACCCACCCTCTTCCCACACACCCCCACCCACCCACCCTTCCTCTTCCCACACACCCCCACCCACCCACCCTTCCTCTTCCCACACACCCCCACCCACCCACCCTTCCTCTTCCCACACCCCCCCCACCCACCCACCCTTCCTCTTCCCACACCCCCCCACCCACCCACCCTTCCTCTTCCCACACACCCCCACCCACCCACCCTTCCTCTTCCCACACACCCCCACCCACCCACCCTTCCTCTTCCCACACACCCCCACCCACCCACCCTTCCTCTTCCCACACACCCCCACCCACCCACCCTTCCTCTTCCCACACACCCCCACCCACCCACCCTTCCTCTTCCCACACACCCCCACCCACCCACCCTTCCTCTTCCCACACACCCCCACCCACCCACCCTTCCTCTTCCCACACACCCCCACCCACCCACCCTTCCTCTTCCCACACACCCCCACCCACCCACCCTTCCTCTTCCCACACACCCCCACCCACCCACCCTTCCTCTTCCCACACACCCCCACCCACCCACCCTTCCTCTTCCCACACACCCCCACCCACCCACCCTTCCTCTTCCCACACACCCCCACCCACCCACCCTTCCTCTTCCCACACACCCCCACCCACCCACCCTTCCTCTTCCCACACACCCCCACCCACCCACCCTTCCTCTTCCCACACACCCCCACCCACCCACCCTTCCTCTTCCCACACACCCCCACCCACCCACCCTTCCTCTTCCCACACACCCCCACCCACCCACCCTTCCTCTTCCCACACACCCCCACCCACCCACCCTTCCTCTTCCCACCCACCCTTCCTCTTCCCACACACCCCCACCCACCCTTCCTCTTCCCACACACCCTTCCTCTTCCCACACACCCCCACCCACCCACCCTTCCTCTTCCCACACACCCTTCCTCTTCCCACACACCCCCACCCACCCACCCTTCCTCTTCCCACACACCCCCACCCACCCACCCTTCCTCTTCCCACACACCCCCACCCACCCACCCTTCCTCTTCCCACACACCCCCACCCACCCACCCTTCCTCTTCCCACACACCCTTCCTCTTCCCACACACCCCCACCCACCCTTCCTCTTCCCACACACCCCACCCACCCTTCCTCTTCCCACACACCCCCACCCACCCACCCTTCCTCTTCCCACACACCCCCACCCACCCACCCTTCCTCTTCCCACACACCCCCACCCACCCACCCTTCCTCTTCCCACACACCCCCACCCACCCACCCTTCCTCTTCCCACACACCCCCACCCACCCACCCTTCCTCTTCCCACACACCCCCCACCCACCCACCCACCCTTCCTCTTCCCACACACCCCACCCACCCACCCACCCTTCCTCTTCCCACACACCCCACCCACCCACCCTTCCTCTTCCCACACACCCCACCCACCCACCCACCCTTCCTCTTCCCACACACCCCACCCACCCTTCCTCTTCCCACACACCCCACCCACCCTTCCTCTTCCCACACACCCCACCCACCCACCCTTCCTCTTCCCACACACCCCACCCACCCACCCACCCTTCCTCTTCCCACACACCCCACCCACCCACCCACCCTTCCTCTTCCCACACACCCCACCCACCCACCCACCCTTCCTCTTCCCACACACCCCACCCACCCACCCACCCTTCCTCTTCCCACACACCCCACCCACCCACCCTTCCTCTTCCCACACACCCCACCCACCCACCCACCCACCCACCCTTCCTCTTCCCACACACCCCACCCACCCACCCTTCCTCTTCCCACACACCCCACCTACCCACCCTTCCTCTTCCCACACACCCCACCCACCCACCCTTCCTCTTCACACACACCCCACCCACCCTTCCTCTTCCCACACACCCCACCCACCCTTCCTCTTCCCACACACCCCACCCACCCACCCTTCCTCTTCCCACACACCCCACCCACCCACCCTTCCTCTTCCCACACACCCCACCCACCCTTCCTCTTCCCACACACCCCACCCACCCACCCTTCCTCTTCCCACACACCCCACCCACCCACCCTTCCTCTTCCCACACACCCCACCCACCCTTCCTCTTCCCACACACCCCACCCACCCACCCTTCCTCTTCCCACACACCCCACCCACCCACCCTTCCTCTTCCCACACACCCCACCCACCCTTCCTCTTCCCACACACCCCACCCACCCACCCTTCCTCTTCCCACACACCCCACCCACCCACCCTTCCTCTTCCCACACACCCCACCCACCCACCCTTCCTCTTCCCACACACCCCACCCACCCACCCTTCCTCTTCCCACACACCCCACCCACCCACCCTTCCTCTTCCCACACACCCCACCCACCCACCCTTCCTCTTCCCACACACCCCACCCACCCACCCTTACTCTTCCCACAACCCCACCCACCCACCCCATTTTTTTCTTTATTAAATGCTCTTTTTAACTACTTTTAATAAAAATACATCATATTTACTCTTCTTTACTGCTATTTCACAACACCCACCCACCCTTCCTCTTTCCACACACCCCCACCCTTCCTCTTCCCACACCCCCCCACCCCCCCACCCTTCCTCTTCCCACACACCCCCACCCACCCACCCTCTTCCCACACACCCCCACCCACCCACCCTCTTCCCACACACCCCCACCCACCCTCTTCCCACACACCCCCACCCACCCACCCTTCCTCTTCCCACACACCCCCACCCACCCACCCTTCCTCTTCCCACACACCCCCACCCACCCACCCTTCCTCTTCCCACACACCCCCACCCACCCACCCTTCCTCTTCCCACACACCCCCACCCACCCACCCTTCCTCTTCCCACACACCCCCACCCACCCACCCTTCCTCTTCCCACACACCCCCACCCACCCACCCTTCCTCTTCCCACACACCCCCACCCACCCACCCTTCCTCTTCCCACACACCCCCACCCACCCACCCTTCCTCTTCCCACACACCCCCACCCACCCACCCTTCCTCTTCCCACACACCCCCACCCACCCACCCTTCCTCTTCCCACACACCCCCACCCACCCACCCTTCCTCTTCCCACACACCCCCACCCACCCACCCTTCCTCTTCCCACACACCCCCACCCACCCACCCTTCCTCTTCCCACACACCCCCACCCACCCACCCTTCCTCTTCCCACACACCCCCACCCACCCACCCTTCCTCTTCCCACACACCCCCACCCACCCACCCTTCCTCTTCCCACACACCCCCACCCACCCACCCTTCCTCTTCCCACACACCCCCACCCACCCACCCTTCCTCTTCCCACACACCCCCACCCACCCACCCTTCCTCTTCCCACACCCCCCCACCCACCCACCCTTCCTCTTCCCACACACCCCCACCCACCCACCCTTCCTCTTCCCACACACCCCCACCCACCCACCCTTCCTCTTCCCACACACCCCCACCCACCCACCCTTCCTCTTCCCACACACCCTTCCTCTTCCCACACACCCCCACCCACCCACCCTTCCTCTTCCCACACACCCCCACCCACCCACCCTTCCTCTTCCCACACACCCCCACCCACCCACCCTTCCTCTTCCCACACACCCCCACCCACCCACCCTTCCTCTTCCCACACACCCCCACCCACCCACCCTTCCTCTTCCCACACACCCCCACCCACCCACCCTTCCTCTTCCCACACCCCCCCACCCACCCACCCTTCCTCTTCCCACACACCCCCACCCACCCACCCTTCCTCTTCCCACACACCCTTCCTCTTCCCACACACCCCCACCCACCCACCCTTCCTCTTCCCACACACCCCCACCCACCCTTCCTCTTCCCACACACCCCCACCCACCCACCCTTCCTCTTCCCACACACCCCCACCCACCCTTCCTCTTCCCACACACCCCCACCCACCCACCCTTCCTCTTCCCACACACCCCCACCCACCCACCCTTCCTCTTCCCACACACCCCCACCCACCCACCCTTCCTCTTCCCACACACCCCC
Organism: Ascaphus truei; assembly: GCF_040206685.1. NCBI lineage: Eukaryota > Metazoa > Chordata > Amphibia > Anura > Ascaphidae > Ascaphus > Ascaphus truei. The sequence goes on from NC_134490.1 coordinate 39,218,971, forward strand.
ACCCACCCACCCTTCCTCTTCCCACACACCCCCACCCACCCACCCTTCCTCTTCCCACACACCCCCACCCACCCACCCTTCCTCTTCCCACACACCCCCACCCACCCACCCTTCCTCTTCCCACACACCCCCACCCACCCACCCTTCCTCTTCCCACACACCCCACCCACCCACCCACCCACCCTTCCTCTTCCCACACACCCCACCCACCCACCCACCCTTCCTCTTCCCACACACCCCACCCACCCACCCACCCTTCCTCTTCCCACACACCCCACCCACCCACCCACCCTTCCTCTTCCCACACACCCCACCCACCCTTCCTCTTCCCACACACCCCACCCACCCACCCACCCACCCTTCCTCTTCCCACAAACCCCACCCACCCACCCACCCTTCCTCTTCCCACACACCCCACCCACCCACCCACCCTTCCTCTTCCCACACACCCCACCCACCCACCCACCCTTCCTCTTCCCACACACCCCACCCACCCACCCTTCCTCTTCCCACACACCCCACCCACCCACCCTTCCTCTTCCCACACACCCCACCCACCCTTCCTCTTCCCACACACCCCACCCACCCACCCACCCTTCCTCTTCCCACACACCCCACCCACCCTTCCTCTTCCCACACACCCCACCCACCCACCCTTCCTCTTCCCACACACCCCACCCACCCACCCTTCCTCTTCCCACACACCCCACCCACCCACCCTTCCTCTTCCCACACACCCCACCCACCCACACTTCCTCTTCCCACACACCCCACCCACCCACACTTCCTCTTCCCACACACCCCACCCACCCACCCTTCCTCTTCCCACACACCCCACCCACCCACCCTTCCTCTTCCCACACACCCCACCCACCCACCCTTCCTCTTCCCACACACCCCACCCACCCACCCTTCCTCTTCCCACACACCCCACCCACCCTTCCTCTTCCCACACACCCCACCCACCCACCCTTCCTCTTCCCACACACCCCACCCACCCACCCTTCCTCTTCCCACACACCCCACCCACCCACCCTTCCTCTTCCCACACACCCCACCCACCCACCCTTCCTCTTCCCACACACCCCACCCACCCACCCTTCCTCTTCCCACACACCCCACCCACCCACCCTTCCTCTTCCCACACACCCCACCCACCCACCCTTCCTCTTCCCACACACCCCACCCACCCTTCCTCTTCCCACACACCCCACCCACCCTTCCTCTTCCCACACACCCCACCCACCCACCCTTCCTCTTCCCACACACCCCCCCACCCACCCTTCCTCTTCCCACACACCCCACCCACCCACCCTTCCTCTTCCCACACACCCCACCCACCCACCCATCCTCTTCCCACACACCCCACCCACCCACCCTTCCTCTTCCCACACACCCCACCCACCCACCCTTCCTCTTCCCACACACCCCACCCACCCACCCTTCCTCTTCCCACACACCCCACCCACCCACCCTTCCTCTTCCCACACACCCCACCCACCCACCCTTCCTCTTCCCACACACCCCACCCACCCTTCCTCTTCCCACAACCCCACCCACCCACCCTTCCTCTTCCCACAACCCCACCCACCCTTCCTCTTCCCACACACCCCACCCACCCTTCCTCTTCCCACACACCCCACCCACCCACCCTTCCTCTTCCCACACACCCTTCCTCTTCCCACAACCCCACCCACCCTTCCTCTTCCCACACACCCACCCTTCCTCTTCCCACACATCCACCCTTCCTCTTCCCACAACCCCACCCACCCACCCTTCCTCTTCCCACACACCCACACACCCACCCTTCCTCTTCCCACACACCCACCCACCCTTCCTCTTCCCACACACCCACCCACCCACCCTTCCTCTTCCCACACACCCACCCACCCACCCACCCTTCCTCTTCCCACACACCCACCCTTCCTCTTCCCACACACCCTTCCTCTTCCCACACACCCACCCACCCTTCCTCTTCCCACACACCCTTCCTCTTCCCACACACCCACCCACCCACCCTTCCTCATTCCACACACCCACCCACCCACCCTTCCTCTTCCCACACACCCACCCACCCTTCCTCTTCCCACACACCCACCCACCCACCCTTCCTCTTCCCACACACCCACCCTTCCTCTTCCCACACACCCTTCCTCTTCCCACAACCCCACCCACCCACCTTTCCTCTTCCCACACACCCACCCACCCTTCCTCTTCCCACACACCCACCCTTCCTCTTCCCACCCACCCTTCCTCTTCCCACACACCCTTCCTCTTCCCACAACCCCACCCACCCACCCTTCCTCTTCCCACAACCCCACCCACCCACCCTTCCTCTTCCCACAACCCCACCCACCCACCCTTCCTCTTCCCACAACCCCACCCACCCTTACTCTTCCCACAACCCCACCCACCCACCCTTCCTCTTCCCACAACCCCACCCACCCTTACTCTTCCCACAACCCCACCCACCCACCCTTACTCTTCCCACAACCCCACCCACCCACCCTTACTCTTCCCACAACCCCACCCACCCACCCTTACTCTTCCCACAACCCCACCCACCCACCCTTACTCTTCCCACAACCCCACCCACCCACCCTTACTCTTCCCACAACCCCACCCACCCACCCTTACTCTTCCCACAACCCCACCCACCCACCCTTCCTCTTCCCACAAGCCCACCCACCCACACTTCCTCTTCCCACACACCCCCACCCACCCACCCTTCCTCTTCCCACACACACCCACCCACCCACCCTTCCTCTTCCCACACACCCCCACCCACCCACCCTTCCTCTTCCCACACACCCCCACCCACCCACCTTTCCTCTTCCCACACACCCCACCCACCCACCCTTCCTCTTCCCACACACCCCACCCACCCACCCTTCCTCTTCCCACACACCCCACCCACCCACCCTTCCTCTTCCCACACACCCCACCCACCCACCCTTCCTCTTCCCACACACCCTTCCTCTTCCCACAACCCCACCCACCCACCCTTCCTCTTCCCACACCCCCACCCACCCACCCTTCCTCTTCCCACACACCCACCCTTCCTCTTCCCACACATCCACCCTTCCTCTTCCCACACACCCTTCCTCTTCCCACAACCCCACCCACCCACCCTTCCTCTTCCCACAACCCCACCCACCCACCCTTCCTCTTCCCACACACCCACCCACCCTTCCTCTTCCCACACACCCACCCACCCACCCTTCCTCTTCCCACACACCCACCCACCCACCCTTCCTCTTCCCACACACCCACCCTTCCTCTTCCCACACACCCTTCCTCTTCCCACACACCCACACACCCTTCCTCTTCCCACACACCCTTCCTCTTCCCACACACCCACCCACCCACCCTTCCTCATTCCACACACCCACCCACCCACCCTTCCTCTTCCCACACACCCACCCACCCTTCCTCTTCCCACACACCCACCCACCCTTCCTCTTCCCACACACCCACCCTTCCTCTTCCCACACACCCACCCTTCCTCTTCCCACACACCCTTCCTCTTCCCACAACCCCACCCTTCCTCTTCCCACAACCCCACCCACCCACCCTTCCTCTTCCCACACACCCACCCACCCACCCTTCCTCTTCCCACGAGCCCACCCACCCACCCTTCCTCTTCCCACACACCCACCCTTCCTCTTCCCACACACCCTTCCTCTTCCCACAACCCCACCCACCCACCCTTCCTCTTCCCACACACCCACCCACCCACCCTTCCTCTTCCCACACACCCACCCACCCACCCTTCCTCTTCCCACACACCCACCCTTCCTCTTCCCACACACCCTTCCTCTTCCCACAACCCCACCCAACCACCCTTCCTCTTCCCACACACCCACCCACCCTTCCTCTTCCCACACACCCACCCACCCACCCTTCCTCTTCCCACACTAACCCACCCACCCTTCCTCTTCCCACACACCCACCCACCCACCCTTCCTCTTCCCACACACCCACCCACCCTTCCTCTTCCCACACACCCTTCCTCTTCCCACCCACCCACCCTTCCTCTTCCCACACACCCTTCCTCTTCCCACACACCCACCCACCCTTCCTCTTCCCACACACCCTTCCTCTTCCCACACACCCACCCACCCTTCCTCTTCCCACACACCCACCCACCCTTCCTCTTCCCACACACCCACCCACCCTTCCTCTTCCCACACACCCTTCCTCTTCCCACACACCCACCCACCCTTCCTCTTCCCACACACCCACCCACCCTTCCTCTTCCCACACACCCACCCACCCTTCCTCTTCCCACACAGCCTTCCTCTTCCCACACACCCACCCACCCTTCCTCTTCCCACCCACCCTTCCTCTTCCCACACACCCACCCACCCTTCCTCTTCCCACCCACCCTTCCTCTTCCCACACACCCACCCACCCTTCCTCTTCCCACACACCCACCCACCCTTCCTCTTCCCACACACCCACCCTTCATTTATGTTCCCACACCCCCACCCAACCACCCTTCCTCTTCACACACCCCCACCCACCCACCCTTACTCTTCCCACATCCCCCACACACCCACCTTTACTCTTCACACACCCCCACCCACCCACCCTTGCTCTTCACACCCCCCCACCCACCCACCCTTGCTCTTCACACACCCCCACCCACCCACCCTTGCTCTTCACACCCCCCCACCCACCCAGCCTTACTCTTCACACCCACCCACCCTTACTCTTCCCACACCACCACCCACCCACCCACCCTTCCTCTTCCCACCCACCCACCCTTCATTTATGTTCCCACACCCCCACCCACCCACCCTTCCTCTTCCCACACCCCCACCCACCCACCCTTCCTCTTCCCACACCCCCACCCACCCTTTCTCTTAGCACACCCCCACCCACACCCTTGCATTTCATAACAACAATCATTTATTACTATACCAATTATTATCACATGGACTCTTACATATGTTTATTACAAATGTATATACCAGTTTTTATTCTTCATCAACGACAATAAAATATTTTTACAAATTTTATATATTAATCTTTCTTTTCATTCTATTTCATTCATATACTTTTTATTACAAACAACATTATTTTTTATTTTATCCATTCACATTCCGGGCAACGCCGGGTCTATCAGCTAGTATATATATATATATATATATATATATATATATATATATATATATATATATATATATATATATATATATATATATATATATATTGTAAAATGTATTTATTTATTTTTTCTCTGTGTGTGTGGCCACCGCTGTTTTATAGTGTATCCAAACACAATGGTGGACAATGTATCAGATTGATGTAGCACTCACAGACTTTCCACTTTCCTTCTTTTATGTGAGGCATATATAACAAGAATAGGAGTTACAATATATCCAAATAGGAGAAAGGGAACTTGTTGTATCTCCTATTCTTCTCCTTGTTATATGCCATTGTGTTTGTATACACTACACCATTTGTGGCTTTTTAATTTATTTTTTTCTCTCCCTCTCTCTCTCTCTCTCTCTCTCTCTCTCTCTCTCTCTCTCTCTCTCTGTGTTTGAGCTTCTTTCACCTGGAAGTGTGTGTAAATGTGTGTATGTATCTCTCTGTCAAATATAAAAGTCATTGTCCGCAGAGAAGAGCTTCTCTAATATATGACCCCTCCCTGCCCCACACACAGAGGAGTTGGCCACCTACCTCCGCTATGTGCGCCGGTTGGACTTCTTCGAGAAGCCGGACTACGAGTACCTTCGCAGGCTCTTTACCGACCTGCTGGATCGCCACGGGTACATTTTCGACTACGAGTACGACTGGGTAGGGAAGACGCTGGTGAGTGCGGGGAAGACTCTAAATCCTTGCACTGCAAGAGGGTTCTGCTGCAACTCCCTCTCTTTCACTCTCAGCCACCCTTATCTCTCTTTTTCTTTCCCTTTTCTACCCCACTTGCCTCTGGCTCCTCCCTCTCTCTCACTGCTGCTATATTCCTTTTATTGTTATTTTCAGCCGACTCCCATCGGGTCAATCCCTAATGAAGCCTCCACCCAAGCGCAGAATAGAGAGAAGATTCAGCCGCACCTCAAGCACCAGGTAAGCGCAGCAAGAGGAGAAGAGGACCGGGGGGTGGGGATGGGGAGGGGAATCAGGTGAGATCTGAGCGGTCACTGATCCCCCCTATCCACCTTTCTTCTCCATTCCAGGTGTTAAATTCCACCAACGGAGAATTAAACACAGATGACCCGACTGCCGGACATTCCAACGCCCCCATCACCCCACCCACAGGGGTGGAGGTGGCAGATGATACCAAGTAAGTGTAATCCCCCTCCCACTGCTTCCTGATCCCTTCAAAAACCTGTAATGCCCACCTCCCTTCCTGAGATCTGGCAAGGGATTGAGACACACACAAAAAAAAAAAGAGCACAAAAGGGTCTCATTCACTAAATAAGAGGAACAATAATAAAACAGGAGCTTGCTATAGGTACCCAAGTGATAAATCTAAAAAATTTCCCCCATAACTGTGAAAAAGCAATTATAATCAATCTCTATGTCGAGTTAAATGATTGAAAGTATCACAGGCCACCATGCGTTTTCAGCATCAGCACAGATAATTAAACTCTGAAGACGGGCTAGCGAAGTAGGATTAGGAGTTTGGGGTAAAACAGTTACAGTTAGAGCTGGAACACTGACATCCAGGAAGCTTTCCAAGATCTATTCTTCATGTGTACAAACTCAGATGTTCTGCAAGCTCTGTACACGGGAAGAAGAGACCCTAGAATTTTATATGAGAAACTCTTATCTACATATTTTTTACAACCCAAATTCTCCTAAACATCTATAATAGCGCCAAGCAGCCAAATAATTCCCGCTCTTTCTGCAGATGCTGCTGTTTCTTCAAAAGACGAAAGCGGAAAAGCATGCAGCAAAAATGACTTCTCTCACCCATCTCAACCTCGAAAACCCCGAAATATATATATATATATTAATATATATATCTTTTTTTTTTTTTTTTTTTAATCCCCCGGCTGTTGTTGCTTCTTGGACCACGAAGGGTTTACCTTTTCCAACCCTGAAATAGACTTCATAAAGGAGAAACTCCACACCCTAAAAGCATCAATGCTGTTAATCGGGAGCAGGCCACTGATGCAGAACAATTGGTTCATCCCACAAGCCGCACTCTCTTATTTGCATCTAGGGGAGTTTTTCGGAACGTTAACGGGAAAGGAAGAGAGACGGCTTTTACACACATACCTCTGCTGCACTTACATAGCAGGGGAGAGCCCCTCTGAATGACACTGGCCAAAGCAGGCAGCCCCTGCAATGAGCCTGTATGAGCATCTTGGAAAAAGCATCTCGCAGAACAGGGTCAACCGAAATGTAACCTTTTCAGTCTTGGAGGACGGCCGGAAACACGTCCAGCATTGAGTGGATTAAGTCGGGAGATCTCAAACTTTATTTACAGGACCCCCAAACCAAAGCAGGGAATCTGTGTATAGAGGCAAAAACAAAAAGTTTGATTTTGACGCACAGACATTTTTCTGACCCCACCTGCGTCAATTGTAAACAGAACATTAAGCCTGGTCTTTTTCATTAGATGATGTTATTTCCTGCACCAACACTGCCACTGAATCCTATGGAAACTCTGCGATATACTGTGATATACTGTGTTATAAAGGGACCTATTGTGTTATCTGTGGGAACAACGTCACACGTTATATCGTTGGCCACAGAATCTTACGCTAGTTTAAAGCTGAAAGGGCAGAAGGGGAAATTAAGATGCAGAATTTGATGCATCCCATTATAATGTGTGCGTTGCTTCAAGGTCCGATCCCGCATAACGGCAAAAATAATGTCGTTTTTATAAACAATTTATCAAGGTTATCCGTTTCCTTAGATTCAATCCACCTGAAAGTAACATTTCTGCTTCTCTGCTTTCTATGTAAAATTATTTTTTCTATTCTCTCTGGGTCTGTGTAATTCTAATCATATCTAGTAATTACTGTTCCTCCCCTTTTTCTCTTTGGTTAACGATGCCAGCTTAAATTAGCTCAAAGGAAAAAGTGGGTTCGCAATTTTCTTACATATTACAACCGTTTTCAAGCAGTCTGATCACCAAAGAGATTAGATAAAGGTTATAAACACACTGACAAGTATTTGATTACCATGGGGACATTTAAAGTTAAACAAAATTACATTTTAAAATTCTTGTTGGATTTGGTTGAAAATGGTGTTCATCACCTATATGGGACCTATTAAACAGGTCCCTGCCACTATATAGGTTTGGTCCTGGGAAGGACTGAAGCTATTTCTCCCATGGATACGTCCCGCATGACAAGCAGAAGACACAGTTGTTGCCTCTTTACACAGACTCCCATACAATACTCACAATCTTTTTATGTAACCGCCAAATAACTCCATTCTAACACCGAATGCACACAGGTGTTCACACATACACAGGGCTGTGCAGCTGCTCTTATATTTTTCAGGGGGAAATCCGATTACTTCCCAGGCACTCGTACTTTTGAAATCAAAACCCTCGATCCAAATGTGTTCGGGGGGCCCCGCTGGCAGCCAAGGCGTTAAATTTACCAAAAAAAAAAAGGCATCAAAGAAACAAATATTCCGGGACGGAAGAGGCATGTCGTGTAATATATATATATTTTTTTTAACCTGTTAGTATTGTTGTAGTTTTCACGATACGGGCTGCGCGTGGGAGAGGGCAAGAGAGGTGTTTGATATAAAAATTAAAAAAACAACTTTGTTTTGACGTTTGGATAGAAAATAAAAGAAAATTAAATGTTTGTAGGAATAATACAAACGGAAACTGCCAGTGTCCTGTGTTTGTGCATGATGGGGTGAGCTGCGGGGAGGGAGGCAATCTGATCCTAGATGCATGTCTGGATTCCCAGTAGAATCCTCCACTAGATTCTGCACTTCTCTATTGAGAAAAGGCAACAAAAAACAGCTGATACATTAAAGTAATACAATATATTACTGGAAGAAGTTCTATACAATTAATTCCTCCCTAACTTCTATTACTCTGTGTAGCGCTTCTCTATAATTCCTCCTATACACCTGCTTCCTATTACATCCTATAACTTCTTCCTGTAACTCCCATTACTCCATATAACCTGCTCCCTATAACTCCTCCTATTACACCATGTAACCGCTTATAACTCCTATTGCAAAAGATAACTGCATCTATCTATATATATATATATATATATATGAGATATATATATATATATATCCGCTCCCTATAACTCCTATTGCTCCATATAACTGATACCTGTAATGCATCCTATTGCTCCATATAACCGTTTAAGTATATTTATATAAAACAAGCAAGTTCCAATTTCAGCTCAACCCGATCAAACCAGGAGAATAATAATAATAATAGTCCAATGGTTATTAGAATGGTACTCAAATAATTAAATAAATAATTTATAGTCCCAAAAAATAGATGAATAAAACCAAAGCATACATTTGTTAATAGCTCAAAGTCCAGTCGCTGAAGTGGTTAGAATAATTGCAGTAATGAGGTAGTCCTGGCTCTGCTACTTCTGGGAGAATTCCCCAGCTTCCTATATGCTCAGAATCACTATAAAATAGAAGTGCACACAGACAACTCTCATAGTGTATACATTTTATTTCATAGGTATTAAGAGTAAACATTAAATGAATGCACTCGCATGTAAACTTCCTGTCCACCCCTGTAAAAAAATAAAACATTTATATGCATGGTTGAAAAAATACATATGTCCATCAAGTTCAACCTATGCTAAATGTAGACAACATATACATCCTATATCCCTACTTACAGTACATTGATCCAGAGGAAGGCAAAGAAAAACCCAAGTGAAATATCATCCAATGATTTCTCATAAGGGGAAAAATAAATTCCTTCCTGACTCCAAGAATTTGCAATCAGATTACTCCCTGGTTCAACATCCTTCCCATCTTTTCTTATTTTGTACAGTATATTCCTTTTTATCTTTCCTTTCTAAAAAGATGTGCAACTTTTTAACATCTATTGTATCTGCCATCACAGTCTCCATGGGTAATGAATTCCACATTTTAATTGCCCTTCCTATAAAGAGCCCTTTCCTTTGTTGCTGGGGAAATATCCTTTGCTCCAACCTTATGACCCCATGTCCTTTGTACAGCCCTTGGGATGAATAGTTCTTTTGAAAGCTCCTTGTACTGTCCCCAGATATTTGTATATAGTTATAATATCCCCTCTGACGCCTCCTTTCTAATGTAAATAAATCTAATTTAGCTAGCTTCTCATAAATCAGATTATCCATCCCCTTTATTAATTTGGTGGCTCTTTTCTGCACGTTCTCTAGTTCCATAAAGTATTTTCTAAGGCGTGGTGCCCAAAATTGTAATTCATATTCAAGGTGTGATCTTATTTATGCTTGATAAAGGGGCATAATTATGTTTTCCTCCCTTCCATCCATTCCCCTTTAATGCAAGATAATATCTTGTTTGCATTTGCAGCCACTGCATGACTTTGGGCACTATTGCTAAGCCTGCTGTCTACAAGCACTCCTAACTCCTTCTCCATCAATCATTCTCCAAATTTATCCCCATTTCATCTGTAAGACGCCTGTTTATTCTTGTTTCCCAAATGCATAACCTTACATGTATCTGTATTAAACATCATCTGCCATTTACCTGCCAAAGTTTCCAGTCTAACCAAGTTCAGGTGGAGAGAAATTAAATCCTGCTCTGATTCTACTACCTCACACAATTTAGTGTTGTCAGCAAAGATGGAGACTTTGCACTCTATGCCAACCTCAAGGTCATTAATAAACAAGTTTAAAAAAAAAATATATATATTGATGTTGATTGTTTTTGTCTTCTTTTTAATCAGTTTTCTTCTTTACATCTTTGCATAAAGATGTAATTTGCACTGAACCGATCGATTATCACTTCTTGTGTCAGTGGTGGAGGATGGTGAAGTCTTCATTCACGTGTTTCTTGTTTTTCTAGTATTTAATCCATTTCATTCTTCATTTTATTGGGCCCATTCCATATCTGTTTTCTGTTTGGTAGAAATCCAATCTGTTTCCACGTTCATCCTGCTGTCGTAACCATACTTAGCAACTGATGCTTCTGTCTGCTGAGCACCAATCTTTGCATTTACATCTCATATAATGATTTTGGGGTGACAATTTAATTAGTTAAGTTGATTGATTTCCTAGTAGAAGTGTTCCACCTCATTGTCTGTCTGACTTGATGTTGCGGCATACACTTGGAAAATTTTAAGTTTAACACACACACACACTCACACTTTTCCTGGGTGTCATTTTCCCATTTCTATAATTTAATATTAAATGCAGACAAATCCACAATTAACAATCACTGTAGGCCAATGTTTTGATGCCAAGTAAAGTACCAGCTTTGCCCAAATATAAGGCAAGGTTTTTTCAATAAAGTTGAATCGAAAAGTCTATACTCGCCTTATAATCGGGCTCCGCACATTTTACTGCTAACAGTCTTCTGTGTAAGGCCTTGATTATATCGGCAGCGGCCGGGCACGTGTGCTCCATCAGGGCAATACCCCGCCCAAAACCTGCACTACATGCAGGAGGCATCGGGAGACGACAAGGTGGCGTGCCAGAGGCGTGGCCATGATGTCACATGAGCAGTTCACCCTCATTGGCTGAACCGCTCACGTGATGTGGCCGTCACTCCAGAAAATCAGTTTCTTGGATCTGCTCTGAATTCGTGAGCTTGGCCAACTCGGGCGTGCGCACTTAGTGCACGCTCAGTGCAAATCACGCATTTGTTTGGCGGCGCGCAGCATCACGCTCCCGCCCGCTTTCGGTATAAGCACAGCCTAAGGTAGCAACACAGTAGCCATCTGCGAATGCGGCTGCTGTATTAATAGCTTACACAGAACCAAAAGGAGTGCATGTGCAGACGGCTGCTGTGTTGCTGCCTAAGGCCAGGTCTGCAGTGGCCACAGCACAGACCTCTATGGTGCAGGCCCCAGTGGCCGTGTGTGTGGGCGCGCAAAGCGCTGTTGCGTACTCTGGCAGGGAAGATAAGAATTTTGTCTTCTAGTGCCACGGTTACGTGTTCAGCGGGAAGCCAATGGAAGGGCAGATATGCCGCGCCCCCGTCATGGTCCCACCCTCCCATGCATCCCATCGCTCCCCTACAGACCGCCGATTGCAGCTGCAGTCTGTGCAGGCGCGCATGCAGCAGTGAGGACTGGGGCCATAGCCTAAGGCCGTGATTATACTAAAAACACTGGCGGCGTCGCACGGCGCAAAAACAAAATACATTGATCCAATTGAGGTAAACATACCTCGAGCAACGTGCGCGCCGCATGGAACTGCAGGGCGTCAGACTGGAGAGGAGACAGGAATTTGTTCTTGGGAGGCGGTTCAGCCAATGAGGGCGAGCTGCTCACAGCCATGCCTACCTGTCTCCTCTGCCTGTTCAAGATGCCGTTCGGTGGCAGCGTGAGTATGAAGTCACCAGATCGCACTGCCGCCCAGCGGCATCTGTTATATTCAAAGCCTTACACAGGAATTAAAGGAGTGCATGCGCTGGGCTCCTTTCGGTCCTGTGTAAGGCAGCAACACAGCTGCCGTCTGTGCATGCACGAGAGCTCACACGTGCATAAACTGCTTCTGTGTTAATAGCTTAGACAGGATTGAAAGTCCTTTCATTCCTGTGTATGGCAGCAACACAGCAGGCGGCATATTACCTATTTTTACATTTAGCAGAGGCTGGAATCGAGGGGGTCGCCCTATAATCGGGCAAAAACGGTATGTTTAATATATCAAGGAAGCAGGTAACATTATGTGATTGGAATCTGACTTGGCTATCTGAAAAATTGGTTTCAGGCAAAAGGTGACACGGTGCTCATTTGCATGTCATTTCCCAGAATCCCTTGCTGCAGTGGGTTGCAGACCTGTCTAAGACATGTGAATGTGCTCACAATTTATATACTATATGTAGATATATATAAAGCAGAAAATAGCCGTGTTAGTCCAGTTGCAGATGTAATAGTTTTGGCAATGGTCTTTGCTTGTATCCCTTCTGTCTGAACGATTCGGTCAGGGTTGTGAGATGCCTGTTTCTGTCTTCAACAAGGAAATGTACCTACAACTAATGGGGACTGCAATGGGTACCAAGATGGCACCGCAATATGCCAACCTTTTCATGGCAAATCTTGAACAAAGATTCCTAACTACATGCCTCCACAAACCCTACAAATACTACAGATACATTGATGACCTGTTTATAATATGGACAGAGGGTGAAGAAAACCTAAAACAATTCCACGAGTCCCTGAACTCATTCCATCCATCAATTAAACTCAAAATGGATTATTCGGCAAACCTAATAAACTTTCTAGATACAACAGTAACACTGAAAGATGGCAAACTACACACATCTGTATACAAGAAACCAACTGACAGATGCAGTTACCTCCACAACTCCAGCTTCCATCCCACTTATACCAAACAAGGTATCATACACAGCCAGGCTATAAGATACTACCGCATATGCTCTGACACTGAAGACAGAAACAGGCATCTCACAACTCCGACCGAATCGTCCAGACAGAAGGGATACAAACCAAATACTAATGCCAAAACTATTACATCTGCACTAAAAGCCCCACGGGAACACCTGCTACAATACAGACAGAAAGAACCTACCACACGCATACCACTAGTGACCACATACAACCCTACCCTAGAGGGTATACGAAAAATAATCAAAGATCTGCAACCCATGCTGACAGAGGATGCGACATTAAAAGAAATCTTTCCCAAACCTCCCATTCTTGCATTCTGGCAACCACCAAACCTCAAACAGAAATTAGTCAGCAGAAAACTTCACAACGATTTTAAAGACATGGATAATGGCACAAAACCGTGCAGCAACAAACGCTGCAAACTCTGCAAACACATTTGCCAAGATCCCACAGCCAGTCAAAACCATAGAACATTCAATGTTAAAGGATCATACAGCTGCACATCCAGAAATATAGTGTATATGATTTAGTGCAACAAATGTGACCAAGGTTGCTACATTGGGGAAACCAGCCAAAAACTACAAGGAAGAATGAATATGCACAGACACTCTATACTCCATCACGAAGAAGGAAGATACTGCTCACCTGTGGGACATCACTTCTCACAACCAGATCATTCCATAAATGATTTAAAAATCAAAATCCTCAATGGAATGTTTAAAAGCACCCAAGAACGAAAAACATTTGAACTCAGAATGATAAGACTCTTTGACACCAAAACCAAAGGACTTAATGCGGACATGGGTTTTCTCACACCCTATCAAAATTGTTTGTAATTATCCTGCTTGCCTCAATTCTTATCCACACTTTCTCTCCCCCCCAGCATCCCTTCCCCTCCCCACCTTTCTATGACACTGTCCCCTGGCTTCAAACACTTAACACCCTACCTTATCTACAGTAAATATCTGTTGTTTTTTTCCCCCTCTCTCCACACTGTTTTAGCTATTGAATCCTTTGTATATCAGTATTGCTTGACCTGAAGAAGAGAGGAGAACTCTCGAAAGCTTGTCCTATGACATAAATTGTTAGTCCAATAAAAAAGGTATCACCTAATACTGAAGAACTCATTTATTCTGCACTAGATATATATAGATAGATAGATGAAGTCTGCCCTAGTGGTCTGAAACGTATGTCGCTCTGGAGTTTTGTGATTGCCTGATGATTTTCTAATATTAAATAATCCTTTTTCTATTTTGAGTGTGCTGCGAACTTCATCTTTTTGTGTATCTGACAGACTGGTTGGTGTTCCCTGTCTATCTGCTAGCCCCTGGATCCCTGATAAGTATATAATATTATCTTTGTGGTTTATGGTTCTCTGTCTGTGTGCACCCAGCATCAGTTTTTTTGTATGTATGTATGTATGTGTGTGGGTGAAAAATATATGAATAGTGATAAATATACAATCATAAACCAATATACTGATATCAGGTGCCACACAAATATATCAATATATAGACAATTAAAGCAAACGGATCCCCAATAAGGTGAAAGTCCAGTGGGAACAGGGTATATGACGTCCAGGAACATTAGAAAGTATAAAGGAGACTTAGTTGCTGCTTCTTAAAGTGATGAACCACATCACAGGGAAATCTGGAAAAAAGAAAAATTAGAAGCGCAAGCTCCATAGCGTGACTGTTATAAAAAATAAATGTAATGATACAAAAATACAGTCGACAGGAATATTACTCACAAGCAGAGCATTTAAAAATGCATTAGAGAGAACAACTCTTCAGCACACGTCGCCAGGCACGCTGGAAGGAAGAGGTCAGGCTCATTCCAGTTAGTAAACGTAGATGCACTCCCTATCAATCTGTGTAGGTCCTCACAGCTATAGAGACCTGTAATGGATGCTCACCACAAACCGGAAAGGACCGCGGAGGCGAGGATTAGGAAACACCGACCTAGAGACGTGAGGTTGCGTCCGGTGTGCAGGTTTGTAGTCGTGGATAGCCGGGTCAGGGTAGGATAATGTAGAATTGTTCAAGGCAAGCCTTGGTCGAGGAACCAATCTTGGTAGATCGTGATGTCATCCAGCGCATAAACTCAGCCCATCAAAAATGGATATGTGGAAGATAGGAGGAAACCAAGGTGATAGTATTCTGAATATACCTATTTCCACAGTACTCTCTAGGTTGAGTTACCAGATCTACGTCAGG
The DNA here is from genome assembly GCF_040206685.1 of Ascaphus truei. NCBI lineage: Eukaryota > Metazoa > Chordata > Amphibia > Anura > Ascaphidae > Ascaphus > Ascaphus truei. The sequence goes on from NC_134490.1 coordinate 39,234,682, forward strand.
GCGGGCAGGTTTGAGTTCGTGTGCTTTCACAAAAGTATGGTGGCCTGTGAGGATCAATCCTACATGTTTCGCTGTTACGTTTCCTCAGGAGAGACAAGGCGACAGTAATCCCGACCAATTACACCTTAAGATCTGGTTGTTCAATGATACACGTAATTAAGACCATGCTTAGGTCACATATGAGGGAATAATATACTCAATAACCCTTATTTTTCCAAGCATAACGAGCTAAGGATTTACTATCAACATATAGATAATGGAGGAGGACCCGCCCAGGTGATCCAATATATTGTTTATAATTGCTTGAAGCCTTGATCTGGTAACTCAACCTAGAGAGTACTGTGGAAATAGTTATATTCAGAATACTATCACCTTGTTTTCCTCTTCCACATATCCATTTTTGATGGGCTGAGTTTATGTGCCAGAGAACATCACGATCTACTACTGTTTCTACTTTGGAGGGACATGGAATCCCCCCTCTTGGACTCTAGCTGCTGGACTTAAGTATCACTCTGGGCTATTATTCTTATACAGGACTTTCCATCCAATAACTCATGTTGGGACTTTTTATGCACTCATTTTTTTATTTGTGTATTTATAGAATTTATTAGTTAATTTATTTGTTCACTTTATCTACACTATTCACTATATTTTATTGGTAGTTAGTGGTTTGCGCAGCATACCCCCCCCCTTTTTTTTAAGCCGTGGTCGAGGATTGGAGAGAGCAGAGTAGTCGTAGAGAAGCCGAGGTCAAGGATTGGAGAGAGCAGGGAAGTCGTAGGGAAGCCGAGGTAAAAGGTTGGAGACAATAGCGAAGTCCACGGTAAGCAAGGCAAGGTGTGACAAGGCAGGGTGCTTGTGACCAGCAGCGCCAAAAGGTTTATGCTCAGTCAACTTCCTGAGCCTAAATAGCAGGGCTGGCGAATCAGAACAGGATTGCTCCACAGGCAGGATAGAAGCAAGAACCAATCAGGCGAGTGGAGCTTGACAGAGGCAGAGCCTGCGTCTGATCCTCACCAGACCACACAAGTAAGGGATCTGTAAGGTCGTAATTGATGAAAGCAGCAAGTCAGCTAATTTCACAGAGTAGGAGCAGTTTGCTGTGTGCTGAGGCTCCTCACAGTCGTTTGTGCTCATGGCGTCACATGCTGAGGATAATGGTGAAAGGCAGGGTTGCAGACCTGCCTAAGACATGTGAAGGTGCTCACAAGTGATCTTTTTATTTGACATATATAGATGCAAAGCCAGAGAAACCATTCACAGACATGTTTCAACGTAAATGGGTATCATCGGTGTGAAGTTGGTTGTACTGCTGGCTTTGCCAATTTTCAAGACTGTAGGGTTTACCATCACGTTTTAAGTTATGGTGGGTGAAAAAGGCAACAAGAAACCTCCATCGTATTGCATATAGCAAATTAAAAGATCACTTGTGAGCATTCACATGTCTTAGGCAGGTCTGCAACCCTGCCTTTCACCATTTTCTCCAGCATACAGTGCTTCCATTGCAGCAAGGGATTCTGGGAAATGATATGCAAATGAGCACACAATGTGTCACCTTGCTGCTCTAACGGGGCCGCGTTAGAGGTTTCTCTTTTATTTAGGTTACGTGTTTCAATACATTTGTGTTATTTTTCTATTTTTGCCTCCAGCTCTTTTTCCCTGCAGTGCTCCGATTTTTCACTATTTTTACTCTGGATAGATTTACTACCTGAATTGAAATTGGTGATAAAGGGGAACCGGATTAGTTAATCTTCACTCTCTGATTTCTCCTATTTTTATTCTTATTCAGTAGTAGAGATTGTCTATCCATAGCCCCAACCTTGTTGAGAGCCACGGAGAGCAACTCTGGGCTGTAGCTTCTTTGAACACATTTTTCATAAAGGAGATCAGATTGAATCCTGAAATCAGAGTCCAGTCCACAATTCTTTTTAGGCGCATGAATTGACCTAACGGTATGTTGTCAATCCATGACCTGTTGTGGTTACTGGAGGCTAATAACAAATTATCCGTATCCACCTCCTTAAAGTACGTTTTAGTGATCACATTATTAAATGCGATCTCTAATTGCAAATCCCAAAAAAATTATTTTAGAGGCGTCAGATATGAAAGTGAATTTCAGATTAAATGTATTAGAATTTAAAATATTCATAAAAAGGCTCCAGAGACTTCTCATCTCCATCCCAAATGCATATAATATCATCTATAAACCGTCGCCACAAAATAATATTAGAGGCAAAACGGATTATGGGACCAAATGCATTCCTGTTCCCAGAAACCCATGTACAGGTTTGCGTAACTAGGGGCAAAACGAGTGCCTATAGCAGTCCCACAACCCTGCACATAGAACTGGGACAGGAATAAAAAATAATTATGTGAGAGAATAAACTGGATCGCCTTCAAAACAAAATCACCATTAAGTGGATGCAAATCGGAATCCTTTTGAAAATATGTTTTGATTACATCTACTCCCTCCCAGATGCATCGCCGTTCCCACAGCCTTTACGCTCCATGTGTATGGATATTCCAGGCAAAAGGTGACACATTGTAACCATGTGAATAAGTGATGCAGGGGATTTTACTGGGGTTTGAAAGTATTTTTTGATAAGTTGATGAGTTTTTGTGTACCTATGTTATGCATGGAATTGTGAGTGTATAGTTACTGCTTCTTGCTGGTTGTAATAAATGGAAGAAAATATTTAACGAAGAATAAACAATTACATCCAGAGATCAATGGGGGTTTGTTTAGAGGGAAAACATGAACTGCCCCAGTCAGGGATTGCACCTTTAACTTATTCAGTGCTGAAGGGGGCTGCAGGGCATTACTGAGCAAAAATAAAAATAAAAGAGGGTTTCCCCTTTTTGTGGTTAGCCAGGGATCGAACACAGAGAGTGGAAGAGCTGATCTCTGTTTGAATGGTTCAGAGACAGACTCCTTACCTCTGCACCCAATCTCTGACCGAGAGAACAAACTTGCGGGACTTGCGGGACTTGCGGGACTTGCGGGACTTGCGGGAGTGTTATTCATGTGTAAAAGCACTAACGTCACACTGTGAGTGTCACAGGGCAGAGCAGCTGATCCTGTGAACTCCCTCTGCTGGGCATTAACCCCTAACTGGGACTTGTATCTGTTAGTCCTCCTCCTAACCCACTAACATATTACATCAGCTGACTATGCTCAGCCATAAAACAGCTTCTCCAGTGTCTTTTAAAAAAAAAAAATAGTTTGAGATCAATTTAACCCTTTGCCTGCCAGACTAGCCAGCAATGCATTGCTTTGCAATTACACAGCTGGCTGAATCACGGTAAGTGTTGTGTTGCAGAAGCCTCACGCGATCCCCCAGCATTTAATTAAAATGCCTTTGGGAGGAGCGCGGGGCCCTTGCAACCGCCCGCGCCCCCCAGTTTGCGCACCCCTGCTCTAATGCATGCCCTTATTCCCTCCCATCTGGATTATTGTAACATACTGCTAACAGGCATCCATGCCTCATAACGTTCTCCTTTGCAATCTATCCAAAATTCTGCTGCTAGAATAATTTCACTTTCTCCCAAAACGGTCTCTGCTCATCTTCTCCTTGAAGCAGCAATCCAAGCTTCTTAAAAAAAAGTGGTATCCGGAGCTGAATCCCATTCATTTGAGCACTGGGGACCCAATGCTTCCGGAGATACTTACCTCCTTAGTAGGAGCTATGCAGGTGATTTTTTCTCAAATTTGAGTTTATTTTGATGAGCTTTATAATATTTTTCTGAGCTTTTACCTATACTTGTGTTATGTATGGAATTGTGTGCATAGTTACTGCTTGTTGCTGGTTGTAAAATATGGAAGAAAATATTTAACGCAGAAAAAACACCCAGAGATTGTTGTGGGTTTTCCAGAGGGATAATTTAGAAATGTGTAAGTGAAAATGATCCTAAGCTTTTACATGTAATCTTACATTTATATCCTGGAGCGTATAACTGGATATCATTACAGAAGGATGACTCTATTTAAGTAATAATCCCCTCAGAACAGGGCATTACTGGGCAATAATGCCCTGGCTGGAAGAGTTGAAGGCCCGAGGCGAAGCCGAGGGACTTTAACCCAGCCAGGGCATTATTGGCCAGTAATGCCCTGTTCTGGAGGGGATTATTACTATTATAGGCTAAATGTAGGCTTTTTCATAAATAATAGACCCTTTTGTATGGTTATATAGATTTTTTTTAATTAAAATAAAATGGTAAATACATTAAAGCACCTCTACATACGCTTACACTGCAGCTATCTATATCCACACACTGCCGCCCCATCTGTGTGTGTACATACACATACACATACATACATACATACATACATACATACATACATACATACACTAAATAGACAGAAACTGCAGCTACAGGCAGTCCTCGGTTATCCGACACAATGCGTTACTCAAAATGGCGTTGGATAGCGAAACGTCTTAAAGCGAAACATGTTTTCCCATAGGAACACTGTTTAAATGAAAGGTTCCGTTCCTGAAGGCATTTTTAACACTAAAATACACCAAATATTTTACGCAGGCAATAAGATATGCAGCACACACAAATTATATAGTGTATATACTGTATTATATATATAATATAACATAATAAATAATATATTATATAGTATAATATAATATTATATATATATATACGATCTTACGACGCTTTGCAACGTTGTTTATGTGTATGTGTATAGTATATATTATATACACATAAACAACTTTGCAAAGCGTTGTATGAGCGTTGGATAAGCCGTTTTGGCGTTGTAAAAATGAACATAGGTATGCATTGCATAGCGTTGGATAAGCCATTCATTGCAAAACGAAGCATTGTAAAACGAGGACTACCTGTACAAACAAACTGCAGACAGCCACTTACTTTGCAGCTACACAAACACTCTCTCCGTCCTCAACTCAAAATTAAGCTGTGTTCACGGAGGGAGGGGGAGGAGTCACTGCCTGCTGCTGCTTCCTGGCCAATCCCCTGCCCTGTCTGTGAGCTGTTCCTGCCTCCTGACCAATCCCATGCCCTGTCTCAGAGCTGTTCTGACAAAAGGAAAAGCTGATTGGCTGGAAAGAAACTCATTGCAAGCTGCAAAAATTCCGGGCATTACTGAATGAATAATGCCCAGAATTTAAACCAATCAGAGAGCAGGGATTTCAATAATGACCGGAATTTTACTGCTTTAGCCTATAATGAAAGATATTCTCACACAGAATCACCTACCTCTACCTTTGTTCAGTCAAATTTGCTGATTTTGCTCAATCTGTTCAGTTCCGCTGATCACTACCAGTATTATGGTAAAGTTAAAAGGACAAGAGACTAACGTAAGAATCGGGAAACATACACATGGCTTTATAATAACATCTCTTATTAATAATACATATATAAATCCTTTATTAATCTCAATTATTTTTATTATTCTAAACTGCAGGTTTGCTTTTCTTATTTTGTTATTTAGCTGATTTCCTGGGGTCTGTTCCCTTCTATCTCTTTCTATCACTCAGAGACTGCTATGCTGTGTATGCAGAGAAAGGAATAAAGTGTTCCAGTTGTTAAATATACTCCTGCCTGGTGTGCAATCATCTGGGGGGAGTAGAGTAAGTTCTCCTGCAGGGATTGCCTTCATTTTACTGGAGCCTGCAGCAGATGGAGCCGCTGATCACCATGAGCTAAAGACCAGTCATCTACCCCAGAAGCCTGTCCAGATGTCCCCACTACCACCGGCGGACGACTGAGCATCCTGTGAACCAGCAGGTAGCCAGCACCACACACCATGTAATAGGCAGATCTCCCAGAGGGTGGGGGAAACACCGTTACACATATATAAAGCCATTATTCATCTCAATTATTTTTATTATTCTAAACGGTAGGTTTGCTTTTCTTATTTTGTTATTTCGCTGATTTCCTGGTGTTGTTCCCTTCTATCTCTTTCACCCCTCCTGTTTTGTTAGCTGTATAACCAACATTTAAACTTTTATCTGGTTAAAAATGTCAATGTTAAAAGAGAAAATAGAGGAAGAAGAAAAGAGAATTTAACAATTTATAAATGGCACACGGCAATTACTCTGTATATTTCTAACGGTATCTGGCTAACATTGTGATTGTAAAAAAAAAAAAAGAGAGAATCAGGGATTGCACCTTTAACTTATTCAGTGCTGAAGGGGCCTGCAGGGCATTACTGAGCAAAAATAAAAATAAAAGGAGGGTTTCCCCTTTTTTGTGGTTAGCCAGAGATTGAACACAGACAGTGGAAGGGCTTGTCTCTGGTTGATCGGATCAGAGACAGACTCCTTACCTCTGCACCCAATCTCTGACCGAGAGAACAAACTTGCTGGAGAGTTATTCATATGTAAAAGCACTAACGTCACACTGTGAGTGTCACAGGGCGGAGCAGCTGATCCAGTGGACTCCCTCTGCAGGGCATAAACCCTAACTGGGACTTGTTTGTCTTAAAGTCACACTCCCCACTAACATACGATCAGCTGACTATGCTCAGCCTCAGAACAGTATCTGGCTAACATTGTGATTGTTTGTAATATACTGTACTAGTAATATATATTTGTTTTCTATGTATATTTTTTCCTCAATTAAAAGATAAATAATTAAAAAAAACCTAGAAAAATAATTGCATAGAAAACCAAGTAGATAAAGTGCATACGGTTTGAATTTCTACCAGTACAATTCTGGTCGATTCCACAACCAAGAGATAGATTCAGGGATTGCACCTTTAATTTATTCAGTGCTGAAGGGGCCTGCAGGGCATTACTGAGCAAAAATAAAAATAAAAGAGGGTTTCCCCTTTTTGTGGTTAGCCAGGGATCGAACACAGAGAGTGGAAGAGCTGATCTCTGTTTGAATGGTTCAGAGACAGACTCCTTACCTCTGCACCCAATCTCTGACCAAGAGAAGGAATGTGCCGAGGGTTATTCATATGTAAAAGCACTAACGTCACACTGAGTGTCACAGGGCGGAGCAGCTGATCCTCCCAACTCCCTCTGCTGGGCATTAACCCCTAACTGGGACTTGTTTGTCTTAAAGTCACACTCCCCACTAACATGTGATCAGCTGACTATGCTCAGCCTCAGAACAGCTTCTCCAGTGTCTTTTTTTTTAACGGTTTGAGATCAATTTAACCCTTTTCCTGCCAGACCAGCCAGCAATGCATTGCTTTGCAATCAAAGACGTCTACTTAAGGAATGACAACTTGGGGAATAGGACAAAGCTGAACTAAGGGCAGCCGCATGATTAGTAGGTTAATTGAAGTAAACTTGACACCTTTAAGAAATAATTGGACAAGTATTATTTAACAATTTCCATGGGGAGCAAAGATTTTGGAGGGTTTTCCCAATCTTTAATGTTGGTTGGTAATCAGATTGTTTGTCAGTCGTCAAAGCCACAGGTAAATAGTGTTTTTGATTTGTTTGCAAAGTAATTATTACATAGTTACATAGTTACATGAGGTTGAAAAAAAGACTTTGATCAAGTTCAACCTATACTAAATGTAGACGACAGATACTTTATCCTATATTTGTAGTTACAGTATATTGATCCAGAGGAAGGTAAACAAAAACCCCAGTGACATATAATCTAACGATATCTCATACGGGGGGAATTAATTCCTTCCTCACTCCACATATTGCCAATCAGATTACTCCATGGATCATATGAAGAGATAAAGTGTGGCATTTGCACTCTAGCGCCGGATCCGTTTAGTACATATAGTTATAGTCATCAGGAAATAATCCACAGCAATGGTTAGGGGGTAGAGTAATCTTGTAACAGAAATTCAGTGGTATGGAATCCTTTAAGGGGCCTATATTCCCTGAAGGGACTGAGCAAGGGGATAAAAACCCACTACCCAGAACCTCATCGGGATGGACCCTGGATCTCTTTTGAACCACAAAGAATAATGTCATGTTGAATGAAGAGTTTTACTCACATCTCTTGATTGCCCCATCCTGTGCTTGTGCTGAAGCTTGCTGTCACTGGTAGAAAATCAGGATCAGTATCAAAGGAGATGTGGCGCAGAGCAAAGAGAGTGGGTCAAAGATTGATAAAAAAATGCAATCTTTTATTCGTCCATTAAAAGAAAACGAAGGTGTCAAAACCTCCTACACATGTTTTGTGCGTATTACACTTTATCCTTGATATAGTGTAATACGCACGAAACACGTAGGAGGTTTTGACACCTTCGTTTTCTTTTAATGGACGAATAAAAGATTTAATTTTTTATCAAACTTTATCCCACTCTCTTTGCTGTGCGCTACATCTTCTTTGATACTGCTCCCTGGATCAACATCCTTCCCATATTTACTTATTTGGTATATCCCTCTATACCTTTCCTTTCTAAAACAATGTCCAACCTTTTTGAAGATTTCTATTGTATCTGCCATCACAGTCTCCATGGGTAATGAATTCCACATTGTAACTGCCCATACTGGAAAGAACCTTTTCCTTTGTTGCTGGTGAAATCTCCTTTCCTCCAACCTTAAGGGATGCCCCAGAGTCCTTTGTACTGCCCTTGGGATGAATAGTTCTTATGAAAGCTCCTTGTACTGTTCCCACATATATTTGTATTTATAGTTATCATATCTCCTCTTAGACGCCTCTTTTCCAATGTAAATAAATCTAATTTAGCTAGCCTCTCCTCATAAGTTAGATTGTCCATCCCCTTTATTAATTTGGTGGCTCTTCTCTGCACTTTTTCTAGTTCCATAATGTATTTTCTAAGGAGTGGTGCACACAATTGTATTCCATATTCAAGGTGTGGTTATCATTCTGATAGAAGCCGATTTAAACCCTATTGCTCACAGAGGGGCCTAGCTAGCACCAAAGGGGTTAAAAAATATACATTGTAAAGCTGCAGTTCAAGCTGCCATTTAAAAAAATATATATATATTTTTCCCCATTCAATATGTGCATCAATACAATCTGCACACTGACAAGTGATTACCTAAACTGCAGATCGATCCGTTCTCCTGTAATCAATCGCTTTGCTCTGGGTTATTTAATTCAGCACTATGGGAAATGTAGTTCTGGAATATGATTGACTGGGCAGTTACTAGATACAATTGGTGCACTGCTAGAGAGAGGGCGGGGCTCAAGAGCCAGAGCCTATCAGAAGAGGAAGGGGGCTGTCACTTTGGAAATGCTTCCTACATTAGAAACATTAAAAATGTCTTTAAAACATTTTTTTTAAATGCTACAAGTATTTTCTTATGGTACAGAACAGATTTATTAAAAAAAAAACAGAAATAGCGATAGATGTTTAATTGCTTTCCAATTGTAATGTAGAGATATATATAAGAACCATGTCTTTCAAGAGTTCTATATTAACAACCATTCCTTTCACTATTGAAGATAAAAAAAGCTTTACGAAGATGAAGCAGCAACTTATGATTGGGAAGAATAAAATCATAGCCCTCAAACACTATGATGGATCAACAATAAAATAAGTGTAAAGTCAGTTGAGGATTTCTACTTGATATTGTGCAAGAACATATAGCACTGGGCATAATCCAGCAGAAGAAGAGTGAACAGAAACCACCAATGATGTGTAGCCCCCTGTAAACAGCACGGGCTATATATATCTTTCTCCTACTGTGGTAAGTCCTGTTAAGGGCAGGCGCCAGTAGTAATCATGGGTTTTCCCCCTTCACGCCCTGCCCTGAGTGATAGATGCAGGCCCCTGACTCTGCTGCCGGCAAGAGACAGAGGGGAGGTCCTGCTGACATCATAAGGGGTGGGGCTGATCCTATTTAGCAGCCAGTTCCTGTGAGTGACAGTAGTTTTTCTGTCCTGGGAGTTGGAGGTCGAAGGCTAGTTGAGTCCTTCTGTCCTGGGAGCAGGAGAGATAGAAGGAGAACTCTGGCCTATGATAGTTGGCGAGTGAGCAGAGCTCCGGTGGACCAATGCCACTCACCCTGATGAGGGGGTTATGGGGAGGATCTACCCCCGCCCAGAGGGGACCCTCTGAGGTGGGCACTGGGGTATTGAGGCCCCTCACAGACCATCCTGTCGAAGTACCTCTTGGAGGAAAGGAGAGGAGAGGATGAAGGCTGCACACCTTGGGAATTCTGTGTGTGCTGCCGCTATTGCTGTTGTCGTTGCGGCTGCGTGCTGCAAGGCTGCTGTGAGCGAAATAGAGACAATAAAGAGAGACATTGCTGATTTTACTAAAGACTGTTGTGTGATTCGGGAGCATCTACCCTGGGACCAGGGTAATTCTTCTATACGGGTCCTACCCCATATCCCTGGGAAGGTATAGAGGATGGAGGCGCTGTACCACCACTAAAAGAATGAGGCAACTACCCCAGAAGCCTGGTTCTGTGTCCCCAACAACATCGCGGGAAGCTCAGGCCCGCCTGTTACCTGCAGGTACGCACCACTCAAACACGTGTAGCCAGCCCTCATACACCCTAGAGATAGTATCTGTGTCTGGGGGGGGAGGGGATATGGGTTACAGATGTACTATGGGTCCTCCCAGAAGTAGAGTGTATGGGTCCTCCCAGAAGTAGAGGGTCCTCCCAGAAGCATGTTAAGGCCCCCGGTGACGATGGAATTATAACTGAAATCTTGAAAGATGCTGGGGAAGAAGTAGAGAAAATCCTTGCAAATCTCTTTACATGCTGCTTAAAGGACAGGAACACTCCAGAGAAATGGAGTAATGCCAGAGAAGGGTGACACACAAGGGACCACTTAGTTGGAGGACTTTATTAAAAATGAAGATATTGGTGCGTGGCATGGAAGCGGAGCGAAGAGGGCGTGGTACAGGGGAGCTCCATCGGCTCCATAGAGAAACAAAAGCTCTCTGCCCCAATAAAATTAAAAAGTGCTCTAACCCCATCAGGTCAGCCCCGTGAGACCCCCACCCCTCCATTAGGGAAGAAAAAAAGGACATGTTCAAAATGGTGATGGAGGCTGTGCGGCTAAAACAGGGAGATAGGCGGCCATTTTGTCTCAGCGCGGTACTGGTGGGTCGCCAAAACGGGTGAGTTTCCCCCCCCCTGGATCGTTGAACGAGTCCTCCGTTGGGCTGGGGCTTTGTGTGGACGGTAAAGTCGCGCGACAACCCGGCTCGCGTGCTATTCTGTCCCTGCATCCCAGACAAATTCAAGATGGTTGCCACAGGCCTGTGAGAAAGGCATAGCATGATTTGGCAGATACAGGAGCTGTGAAGGGAGAGGCAGAGCTCAAGGCAGATGGTCCCCTGACCCCCCCCCCCTCTCTCTCTATAACCATATTATAATAACAATACAAATAAAAATACCACAAAAGGAGGAGCACTTGCAGGATGCTGAGGAAGATGGCGTGCCAGTAAATGTAATGATATAATACCTGAATCCTAACTACAAACACAGAACAATAATATAATAATAAACTAAAGAAAAGAGATAACAGAAATGCCTCCAAAGGGACCCAAAACTAAGAAAAACACGTCTGAGGAGGTCTCCCGCTACTTCAATAGAGACTTATTACTAGCCGCAGACATGGAAGATGGCGACATACCAATTTGCGCGCGCCCTGAGACTCAAGGTGATCAAGGAAGAAGAGAGCCAAGAATGATTACAATGGAGGAGTTGGAGAGGTTCTCCAGGGGTATAAAAAGATCCTTCAAAACCGTACTAAATAAAGCGGTGGTGGAAATCAGAGCGGCGGTGGCCTCCTTTGTCTCACCGAAACACAGTGTTAGAGCAAAAGTGAGGAGAATCCCTACAGATCCAAGCTAGCACGGATGACGAGGTGCTCTCACTGAAAGAAGAGATTAAGACCCTGAAAGAGGGCTTTGCGGGATATTAAAAAAAGAGATAAACGACAAAATCTGAGGGTTAGAAATGTCCTGGAGTCCATCCCCCCTTCTCCCCCCAACAGATTTACAAAATTATCTGAAGAGACTTTTTGTGTAGCTAGACCCAGAGCTGGATGAGAAAGACCTGGAAATGGATAGGGCTCATCGTGCCCTTGGCCCAAGACTACTGGACTTGGCCAAATCCAGACACATTTGAACAAAATTACACCACTACAAAACAAAAGAAAGAATACTGATAACCTGCAGGAACAGCGGAGATGTCACATTTGAAAATGCACAAATTCAAATCTTTGGAGACCCTCTGCTCGATAAGGAACCCCCAGGAAGAGGGGCCAAGCAGGTCTCACAGTTGACGGCAGGGACAACATAATCACTTGCTGGGTAGGGAACTCCCCAACGGGTTCTAGGAGAGAAGCAAGCCCGACTACGGAGCCTGCCTGAAAGGAAACAGGCACGGATCTACACTCTGAATAAAGAGCTGTTCAGAACAGACCCAATCAATACTGTATATAATTCGAACAGCGGAAAGACATTTTAGAATCAACGCTTACGATGGGCCAAATACTGCTCCGATACGAATTCAGGGAGCATGACCTGAACTTATCCCAGGACGCAGAGGACTCTTTTTGCATGGGTGGGCCACCCATCTCGACATAGACTCAGATTTAATTTCACTAAAAATGTTGTGTATTCTTTTGCAAGGTTGAAATTATATTTCTTTACAGGTTGAACCTTGAAAAATACTTTTTCTCTTTTCTCTCCTGCCGTTTGGGATGACATGGGTCAGGAGTGCCCAGACTTCCACAAATTAATAATATGCTGTCTTTAACCATTTGTGTTGCGTAATTGGTGTGTTTGCCCAGTCTGGTTTTGAGGGACGGCTAGATCCACACAAAATATGAATGTTAATAGTTATCTGTTATCTACAATAAGATCCAGTTGATCTAAAATAAAGGGAATTTAAGTTTTATAGTTATGACAAAAGGTTGGCCTGATAGATTCTTAGGGGCCTATTCTAGTAGCTTCGATGACTTTGCTGCTATCTCGAACAGTTTGGCATGACCCCATCGAACGGTTTGTTATTTGTGTTATCACGGTATTCAGAAATAATCTGAAACCGTCCCAAACCGTGAGGTAAGAAAACGCCAATACCGCTCGGCGTAGCAGCAATGTGATCTCAGCTTTTTTCTAAGTTCTCCCCTGTGCGATCTTCTCACAATCTGAGCTGCACAGAGAGAGCTGCATCCCCCTGCACTGCTCTCACAGGCGATCGCAGCGTTTTTATTTCAATTTGAATACTAGTGTGCGGGAGCAGGGGGTCTCCTGAAGCCAGCCAATCAGGAAGGCTAGGCTTCCTTCCTTTTAAAATGATGTCACCAGAAAAAATGGTTGCCATCACATGGTACTCCAATCAATACGATGTGTGAGATATACCATGTGAGGCATCACATGGTACACCCTCAATCTGATTAGTTGGAGTACCATGTGGCAGCTTCCATTTTTTTTTAAGGATGTGACGTCATCTTAAAGGGATGGAAATTAAGCTAATGAAGCTGTTTTTATTTAATTGTAATCATGCAGTATTGAAGCAGGGGGTCTCCGGAGAACCACATTCAATTCAGGTTTGAGGACCACCTGCTTCCCGAGTTACAGGCCCCAGTATGGGGTACTGGTATCCCGCTACTTTTTTTAAATCTCCCGCGTCACGTGACTGGGAGATTTTAATTGCACAGGGGATACCTGTAACTCGGGAAGCAGGGGGTCCCAAAGGCTGAAATCAATGCGGTTCTGCTCCACAGATCCCCTGCTTTAATATTATTTAATTAAATTTAAATAAAACCAGTGTGATTGCCTGTAAGAGCTGTGTGGGGAGATGCAGCTCTCTGTGCAGTTATTACAAACTGCGGGCAGATCACACAGGGAGAACTTAGAAAAAGGCTGAGATAACATCACTGCTGTCCCGAGCGGTATTGTCATTTTCCTACCTCATGGTTTGAGATTTGTGTTAATGTATTCTGGATCCAGGCTCATCTGTAGCATGTGAGAAGATCCATGTAGCTTAACTCATCCCCTGTTTAAAGCATACAAAGGCCTTCTATTTTCTTCAACTTTATTGAGTGGAGTTAACAGAAATATAAAAGTTCTTGCATGTGGATTGTGATAGCAAATGTCTCTAGTCAGGAGAATTAACCTTGTGAGATGAAGGTGCTCTGCTATGAGGGGGAGTCCTTCTTTGAGGGGAAGGTGAAAAGGAATTCCTTTCTAAGGGAGCAGTGGAAGATGTGTCTTACTAACTGTGTCTGCTGATGAAAAGAGAGAGCACACTTTCCTTTCCAGACAGGAACAAGCCAAAGGGGCATACTAATAAACAGAGAAAGGCAGGGGGAGAGGGCTAAACCAAGCTCAACTATGAGTATTGGGAAGTTACCATGGCAACTGGCTAAAAATTTATTACAATAAAAAAAAAAAACAGCCCCTTCTATTTGCTATAGCTTCCTCTATCTCAGCTTGAGGTGGCCAGCACTGCAGAATGTGCTCTGCTCACCTCTCTGGGTAACTGCCGTCAGCCCGCGCTAAGCCTCGTGATGTCACACTCTGGCGTCTCTCCTGATCTCTATGCGCCTGCTTCTGAAGACCGTGTCAGTTCTAGCTCCTCCCTCTCCATACGTGTTTCGTGACGCAATGTGGTCACTTCATCAGTGGATCGCAGAGTAACTACTGAGAGTTAGACGCCACTTCAGGGTTTGCAAACAACAATAGCGCCATCCTCCCAGAAGCCTGCCTACCTGATTGTATCAAGCTGCGGACGGCACGTTGTCAGCTGTTTTTACACAGCCTGGTTTATGTGAGTAAGCCCTTGGCTGTTTTTTATTTTTATTGTAATACATTTTTAGCAATCTGCACCATCATCTTTCATGTTATTTCCTTTCTGGGAACACATGGGAACTATGACCAAGTGGTAATGCTGTGAACAGACAGAAAACCTGGAGGATAGACATACAACACGTGGGATTCGTGATATCTGGAAGAGAAGAGGTTAAAAGCACAGATTGTATCAAAGGACCAATAACACAGCAAGTCTGTAAGTTCATTACTTTAATCTGTTGTGGAGTTATTTATGGATTCTTGTGGCTGTGCAATGGTCTTTTCCTTTTTGTCCATTACATACTAGGAGTTCGGAACCAGCAGCCAGCAATTGGATCACCATCGCTCCATCAGCTGGAATATTGAAAAGAACTTTCCATATCTATATGGACTAATCATTGGACTGGGGTATTGTTGTAGCCTGAAGCGCCGGGTCATTGCATTTTTTGTATAATTGTCTGTAATGAGTTTGTGAGGAATTTGTTTGGCAGAGACCCCGTGGCAGCTTTCACTTAGCAATAAGCTTATTATTCACATATTGTATTTACACTTTATATATTTTTTTGCGCTGAGTTATAGGGTATACCCTTTTTTTTAGTTTAATTTATTCAGTGCTGAAGGGGCCTGCAGGGCATTACTGAGCAAAAATAAAAATAAAAGAGGGTTTCCCCTTTTTGTGGTTAGCCAGGGATCGAACACAGAGAGTGGAAGAGCTGATCTCTGTTTGAATGGTTCAGAGACAGACTCCTTACCTCTGCACCCAATCTCTGACCGAGAGAACAAACTTGCTGTAGAGTTATTCATATGTAAAGCACTAACGTCACACTGTGAGTGTCACAGGGTGGAGCAGCTGATCCTGTGGACTCC
Source organism: Ascaphus truei (assembly GCF_040206685.1). Classification (NCBI taxonomy): domain Eukaryota; kingdom Metazoa; phylum Chordata; class Amphibia; order Anura; family Ascaphidae; genus Ascaphus; species Ascaphus truei. Next base: position 39,250,226 of record NC_134490.1, read on the forward strand.
CTCTGCTGGGCATAACCCCTAACTGGGACTTGTTTCTGTTAGTCCTCCTCCTAACCCACTAACATATTACATCAGCTGACTATGCTCAGCCATAAAACAGCTTCTCCAGTTACTTTTTTTTTTATGGTTTGAGATCAATTTAACCCTTTCCCTGCCAGACCGGCCAGCAATGCATTGCTTTGCAATCAAAGACGTCTACTGAAGGAGGACTCTGAGGAGGGGTCTGAAGGGGAGATACCTGCTTTTAGTAGGAACTCGTTTGGGGATCTACTACCTCATTAAAATCCTTTAGGGGGAGATCTGACCACTCTACATCAAGTAGGTCAGAGGGAAGGTACTTAAGTGGTGGGACCCTATGTTCCAGGGCTACGCTCCCACTATGAACCGGACCCGGTTTCTATTGATTGATGGGGCCATGGTAGATCACTGGTGGGAGGAGGGAGAGTTCTCACCAGAGGAGACAGCTGAGAACCTCAGAAAAAGAGTAGGCAAGATAAGGTAAGGCATAGTTACGCCCACAGGCCCATCCATATTATACCAGGAGACACCTACCAAGGAACCCATGTTCTGGGTCCTGCCAGGCCAAGCCGATGGTCGGACGCTGACCAAATTAAGTAGAGCAGACCGAGCCATCCTACTAAGATACAGGCAGTCTCATGGATATGTGTATCCTTATATCCCCGATGTCACGGGAATGTCACGGGAATGTCACGGGTGCTCACCACAAACCAGACTGGGCCGTGAGACCGAGGTGGGGGATACATGTAAACCACCGCCCTACAGCCGCGTGGGTGGGTCCGGTAAGCAGATTAGTTGTAGATAGCCTGGGTCAGGGTAGGAGAGTGTCAGATCGTAGCGGTACTTGCCGGAATCAGGGTTGGAGAGGTCAAGAGTAGTCGAAGTCCAATGCCAGGGGTCGAGGAGAGGAGAAGGTAGAAGTCCGATAACCGAGCCAGGGTTCAAGGGTGCCAGAAGTCAGGAGTCCGGATACAGAGCAGGATCTAGTACATGGAGACAGGAACAGACTGCGAAGTGGCTTGTAGCAAGCACAACCAAAGACTGACTATGCTCAGCAATCAGCTTAGGGTTGATTGCACTATATACAGAGAGGAGCCAATGGGGAACTACCAGCAGTGAGGTCAGACGTAGGTAGAGCGCTGGTAGGCTGAGGCTGGATGCAGGACAGGTGTGAGAGACTGCAGGTAATTTGACACCACAGGGGTGGCCATACACGTGAGCGCGCGCGTGACACCCGGCGGGGGTGGGATAATGGAGCAGCTTTGAAGATGCGGCTGGCAGGCACCGGAGCATGCAGGAGTCTGCCCCGGCGGCACGCACGCCCTACAGGGTATGCGCGTGCAGCCGGGCGGATGGAGGAGATGCGGGGCCGGATCCTGTGCGCCTTGGCGGCGGGAGAGATGAGCAGCGGGGAGCCGTGACGGGACGCCGCAGGAGGTAAGAGAGGCGGCGTCCTTACACCCGAGCCCATCATGCGGGAGATAGAGGCTAACAGGGAAGACTGGCTCCAGCAGGCACTTATAGAGGACTTAAGGTCCAAAACGAGTTACTCTGCATACCACACAGAAGAGAGGTTGTGTGACCTTATAAGGGTGTGGAGTGTAGGGAGGAACATATTCATGGATAGGGTGGAGTATTGCCCTGAAAATGGTCCTGTAAGGGTGTACTTCATTCAGATGTCTGATTTTGAGGGCAGAATTGTTAAAAAGCCTGACCCTAGACATTATAATTGAGGGGATAAGGGATTCTCCATGTTGGGAGTAACCCACGCCATCTCATCACTGTTAAGAGTGTATGGGTTAATTGCACACTCACTGTTGGTATAAATAAACTGTATACCAATGTTGTTAATTATAACATGTTGTGTATTGTTCTAAGTTAGCAGTTGAAGGATGGTACCACCAAATTTTGCTCCAAGTGACCAGTCATCTACCCCAGAAGCCTGTCCAGATGTCCCCACTACCACCGGCGGACGACTGAGCATCCTGTGATCCAGCAGGTAGCCAGCACCACACACCATGTAATAGGCAGATCTCCCAGAGGGTGGGGGAAACACCGTTACACATATATAAAGCCTTTATTCATCTCAATTATTTTTATTATTATAAACCGCAGGTTTCCTTTTCATATTTTGTTATTTCGCTGATTTCCTGGTGTTTGTTCCCTTCTATCTCTTTCACCCCTCCTGTTTTGTTAGCTGTATAACCAACATTTAAACGTTTATCTGGTTAAAAATGTCAATGTTAAAAGAGAAAATAGAGGAAGAAGAAAAGAGAATTTAACAATTTATAAATGGCACACGGCAATTACTCTGTATATTTCTAACGGTATCTGGCTAACATTGTGATTGTTTGTAAAAAAAAAAAAGAGAGAGAATCAGGGATTGCACCTTTAACTTATTCAGTGCTGGAGGGGCCTGCAGGGCATTACTGAGCAAAAATAAAAATAAAAGGAGGGTTTCCCCTTTTTTGTGGTTAGCCAGAGATTGAACACAGAAAGTGGAAGGGCTTGTCTCTGGTTGATCAGATCAGAGACAGACTCCTTACCTCTGCACCCAATCTCTGACCGAGAGAACAAACTTGCTGGAGAGTTATTCATATGTAAAAGCACTAACGTCACACTGTGAGTGTCACAGGGCGGAGCAGCTGATCCTGTGGACTCCCTCTGCTGGGCATAACCCCTAACTGGGACTTGTTTCTGTTAGTCCTCCTCCTAACCCACTAACATATTACATCAGCTGACTATGCTCAGCCATAAAACAGCTTCTCCAGTTACTTTTGTTTTAATGGTTTGAGATCAATTTAACCCTTTCCCTGCCAGACCGGCCAGCAATGCATTGCTTTGCAATCAAAGACGTCTACTGAAGGAGGACTCTGAGGAGGGGTCTGAAGGGGAGATACCTGCTTTTAGTAGGAACTCGTTTGGGGATCTACTACCTCATTAAAATCCTTTAGGGGGAGATCTGACCACTCTACATCAAGTAGGTCAGAGGGAAGGTACTTAAGTGGTGGGACCCTATGTTCCAGGGCTACGCTCCCACTATGAACCGGACCCGGTTTCTATTGATTGATGGGGACATGGTAGATCACTGGTGGGAGGAGGGAGAGTTCTCACCAGAGGAGACAGCTGAGAACCTTGGAGACAGGAACAGACTGCGAAGTGGCTTGTAGCAAACACAACCAAAGACTGACTATGCTCAGCAATCAGCTTAGGGCTGATTGCACTATATACAGAGAGGAGCCAATGGGGAACTACCAGCAGTGAGGTCAGACGTAGGTAGAGCGCTGGTAGGCTGAGGCTGGAGGCAGGACAGGTGTGAGAGACTGCAGGTAATTTGACACCACAGGGGTGGCCATACAAGCGGGGCTGGGAAAATGGAGCAGCTGTGAGGATGCGGCTGGCAGGTGCCGGCGCGTGCGGGAGTCTGCCCCGGCGGTGCACACACACTGCAGGGGATGTGTGTGCAGCCAGGCGGAGGGAGGAGGAGGAGATGTGGGGCCGGATACTGTGCTCCTTGGCGGCGGGAGAGATGAGCAGCGGGGAGCCGTGACGGGACGCCGCGGGAGGTATGATTGGTGGCGTCCTTAAAGTACTCCCCCTTCAGGGTCGGCCTCCGGACGATCCATACAAGGCTTCACAGGGAACTTAAGATGAAATGCCCGGGTCAGCCTAGGAGCATGTACCTGGTCCTGCGGAATCCAAGACCTCTCTTCAGGGCCAAAGCCCCTCCAATGTACCAAATATTGAAGTCCTCCTCTAGAGATATGAGAGTCCAAGGTAGACTGCACCTCGAACTCCTCTTGTCCATTAACCAGTCTGGGACGGTGTGTGACGTGTGGACCCTGAGGATTAGGTATGAATGGCTTCAGTAGGGAACAGTGAAAAGTAGAGGGAATCCTCATAGTTGCAGGCAATTTCAGACGGTAGGTGACAGGATTAATTCTCTCCAATATTAGAAATGGACCGATATATCTAGGTGCCAGTTTCGGGGACGTGACTTTTAACCGGATGTTCTTTGTGGATAACCATACCTTCTGACCCGGGGCAAAATTGGGTGGTTTCTGACAATGGCGATCAGCCTGTCTCTTCTGCATAGCAGTGGCCCGTCTGAGATTATCCTGAATCTTAGACCAGGAAGCCTGAAGATCCTGAATCCTCTCCTCCGCGGCCGGAACTCCTGTACTAGGACCAGACTGAGGAAGGGTAGAGGGATGGAAGCCATAATTGGAATAAAATGGAGACTGTAGAGTGGACTCGTTCCTGAGGTTATTGTGTGCAAATTCTGCCCATGTGAGTAGATCGAGCCAATTGTCTTGAGAGTCGGATATGAAGCAACGAAGGAACTGCTCTAGAGACTGGTTCGTTCAGTTTGCCCATTGGTCTGCGGGCGATATCCAGAGGAGAAGTGAAGTGCCACGTTAAGTCTTTTACAGAAGGCCCTCCAGAATCTCGAGACAAACTGCGACCCTCTATCAAAGACTATGGTTTGGGGTGACCCATGGAGCCTGAAGACCTCCCTCACAAATACCTCAGCTAGTTTAGGGGCGCTGGGTAAGCCTTTGAGTGGGATAAATTGCGCTTGTATAGTATCTAGTATCGTGTCCATTCCCTTAGATTTAGGAAGGTCGACAATAAAGTCCATCGAGAGATGTTCCCATGGTCGATCAGGAATGGGGAGGGGTTGCAAGAGTCTTGGAGGTTTATTCCGTGGTGTCTTGTTTTGTGCACAGGTGGGACATGCTGAGACGTAATGCTGAATATCCTTTCACATGCCTGGCCACCAGAAGGTTCGTTGCAAGAGATCTATAGTCCTTTTGATTCCTGGATGACCTGCCGTCTTGGCCGCGTGCCCCCATTGCATTACCTTCTGGTGAAAGGTAGGGGGTGTAAACAGTCGCCCAACTGGCACCCTGAGACCCTGAGGAATCTGATCTTGAACCTTGGTGATTTCAGCCAGTGCATCGAAGGTATTGGCCGAAAGGACACATTTAAAGGGAAGAATAGTCTCTTGGTGGTCCACTGTCTTATCTTCTACAACGAATTGACGAGACAGTGCGTCTGCTTTAACATTCTTTGAACCCGGGAGGTATGAAATAAGGAAGTTGAACCGGGTGAAGAAAAGGGACCAACGTGCCTGCCGGGCACTCAGACGACGTGCAGTCTCAATATACAAGAGGTTTTTATGATCCGTAAGGATGGTGACGGGGTACTCAGAACCTTCCAGCAGGTGACGCCACTCCTCCAAGGCCATTTTGATCGCGAGGAGCTCACGGATACCCACATTATAATTCCGTTCTGCTGCGGAGAATTTCCTAGCAAAGAATGCACATGGATGCAACCTGGCTTGTGGGTTCTTTCTTTGTGATAAGATCGCCTCTGCTCCTATGTCTGAAGCATCTACCTCAAGAGTGGAGGGTTGTCCTGGATCTGGATGCACCAAGATGAGTGCTGTGACAAAAGCTTTTTTGAGAGCTTCAAATGCCATGATAGCTTCAGGGGGCCATAGTGCTGGATTGCGCTCTTCTGGCTGAGGGCTGTGATGGGTGCGATTACGGTAGAAAAATTATTTATGAACTTGCGGTAATAATTGGCAAAACTTAAGAACCTCTGTACCGCTTTCAGGGAGAGGGGACGGGGCCAATCTATGACTGCTTTCACCTTAGTAGGGTCCATAGCAAGTCCTGTGTCCGAGATGATATATCCCAAGAACGAAGTGGATGACTGGTGGAACTGGCATTTTTCAAGTTTAGCGAACAGACGGTTCTCCCGCAACCTGTGAAGTACTTGTTTAACATGCCTAGTGTGTTCCAGGGTGCTCTGGGAAAATATAAGGATATCGTCCAGGTAGACCACCACGTGCTGATCCAGGAGGTCTCTGAAGACATCGTTAACGAAATCCTGGAAGACTGCGGGCGCGTTACAGAGACCGAAGGGCATCACCAGGTACTCATAATGCCCATCCCACGTGTTGAAGGCCATCTTCCACTCATCTCCCTGACGGATCCGGACCAAGTTGTAGGCTCCCCGGAGGTCCAGCTTGGAGAAAATAGTGGTGCCCTGTAACCTATCGAAAAGTTCAGCAATCAAGGGTAGTGGGTACCAATTCTTGACAGTCACCTTGTTGAGGCAGCAATAATCAATACATGGGCGCAACGTGCCATCCTTCTTCTTTACAAAAAAGAAGCCTGCCCCTGCCGGAGAAGAAGACTTACGAATAAAGCCTCTCTGGAGGTTCTCCTGTATGTATTGTTTCATTGCCTTGGTCTCGGGGGGGGGGGTGGGACACAGTGGGTAGGTACAACCTCTGGGGGGAATAGCGCAGGGGAGAAGATCTGTAGGACAATTATAGGCGCGATGGGGTGGTAATTCCTCAGCCTGAATCTTGTCGAAGACGTCTCTGAAGTCCCCGTAGACATCTGGAAGGAGGGAGTTACTAGATTCCGGACGCGCGGCCCCTATTAGAGCTTTGGGGAAATCCAGACAAACCACTCGACACCGGCCTCCCCAGGTAATGGGCTGTGACTGTAGCCAGTCAATCTGGGGGTTGTGAAGCTGGAGCCAGGGAAGCCCCAGTATCACATCTACCGCCGGCGTGTGAATAGCATCCAGCTGAATGTTTTCGGAATGGTGACCGGTCATTTTGAGACGGAGGGGAATGGTCTGCTGTGATATGAATGTGGGCTGTAAAGGCCTACCGTCTATGGCTTCGAGACCCACGAGCCGATCCTTGGCTGTCAGAGGAATCCGGTTATTTTCAGCAAAACCCTGATCAATAAAGTTTCCACCGGATCCGGCGTCTAGGAAGGCCCGTGCGGCTATGTCCCCGAAGTCTCCTGATAAGGTTACCGGAAGGAGTACCTTAGATGGCAGTTTGGGAGAGGAGGGAGAGGTTACCATAACCAGTGTAGTTCTCCCAGTACTCACTGGGGGCTGGCGTTTCGCGACTTAGATGGGCAGGTACTCACCAGGTGTCCACTATTTCCGCAGTAGAGGCACAGCCCTGCGCGACATGGGCGTAATCTCTCTGCCAGAGACAGGCGAGTACCACCCAGCTGCATGGGTTCTTCTGCGGGTACGGAGGCGGGCGCCCATGTATTGATCCCCCGTGTAGCGATTAGGAGTGGGTAGGCGAGGTTCAGAAGATGCCATTTGGAGTACCGGCAGGGAGAAAGCAGGAGCAGAAGGAGCGGCAGATGGTGTCAGAGGACAGAAGAGATTTGAGTTGGTCGGAGATGGTGCCTAGGGAATTTTGGAGCAGTTCCATTCGCTGATTATTTTGTGAGAGGCAAGCCTCTACTTCTTTGAATAAGTCATCATGTTCGTGTAAGCGTCGATCCACCTCGGCATAGTCCAGATCTGATGAGATGAGCATAATGTCACAGGAATGTCACGGGTGCTCACCACAAACTGGACTGGACCACAAGGCCGAGGTGGGGATACAGGTAAACCAACGCCCTACAGCCGCGTGGGATAGCCTGGATCAGGGTAGGAGAGTGTCGGATCGTAGAGGTACTTGCCGGAAACAGGGTTGGAGAGGTCAAGAGTAGTCGAAGTCCAATGCCAGGGGTCGAGGAGAAGGTAGAAGTCCGATAAGCGAGCCAGGGTTCAAGGGTGCCAGAAGTCAGGAGTCTGGATACAGAGCAGGATCTAGTACATGGAGACAGGAACAGACTGCGAAGTGTCTTGTAGCAAGCACAACCAAAGACTGACTATGCTCAGCAATCAGCTTAGGGCTGATTGCACTATATACAGAGAGGAGCCAATGGGGAACTACCAGCAGTGAGGTCAGACGTAGGTAGAGCGCTGGTAGGCTGAGGCTGGAGGCAGGACAGGTGTGAGAGACTGCAGGTAATTTGACACCACAGGGGTGGCCATACACGCGAGCGCGCGCGTGACACCCGGCGGGGGTGGGATAATGGAGCAGCTTTGAGAATGCGGCTGGCAGGCGCCGGAGCATGCAGGAGTCTGCCCCGGCAGGGTATGCGCGTGCAGCCGGGTGGATGGAGGAGGAGATGCGGGGCCGGATCCTGTGCGCCTTGGCGGCGGGAGAGCTGAGCAGCGGGGAGCCGTGACGGGACGCCGCGGGAGGTAAGAGAGGCGGCGTCCTTACACCCGAGCCCATCATGCGGAAGATAGAGGCTAACAGGGAAGACTGGCTCCAGCAGGCACTTATAGAGTACTTAAGGTCCAAAACGAGTTACTCTGCATACCACACAGAAGAGAGGTTGTGTGACCTTATAAGGGTGTTTTTTTTGATTGATGGGGCCATGGTAGATCACTGGTGGGAGGAGGGAGAGTTCTCACGAGATGAAACAGCTGAGACCCTCAGAAAAAGAGTAGGCAAGATAAGGTTAGGCATAGTTACGCCCACAGGCCCATCTATATTATACCAGGAGACACCTACCAAGGAAACCATGTTCTGGGTCCTGCCAGGCCAAGCCCATGGTCGGAAGCTGACCAAATTAAGTAGAGCAGACCGAGCCATCGTACCAAGATACAGGCAGTCTCATGGATATGTGTATCCATATGTCTCCGAGCCCATCATCCGGGAGATAGAGGCTAACAGGGAAGACTGGCTCCGGCAGGCACTTATAGAGTACTTAAGGTCCAAAACGAGTTACTCTGCATACCACACAGAAGAGAGGTTGTGTGACCTTATGAGGGTGTGGAGTGTAGGGAGGAACATTTTGATGGATTGGGTGGAGTATCGCCCTGAAAATGGTCCTGTAAGGGTGTACTAAGTTCAGGTGTCTGATTTTGAGGGCAGGATTGTTAAAAAGCCTGACCCTAGACATTATAATTGAGGGGATAAGGGATTCTTCATGTTGGGAGTAACCAATGCTATCTCATCACTGTTAAGAGTGTATGGGTTAATTGCACACTCATTTAGGTATAAATAAACTGTATACCAATATTGTTAAATATAACATGTTGTGCATTGTTCCAGGTTAGCAGTTGAAGGATGGTACCACCAAATTCGGCTCCAAGTGAGATCATTGGATTTCCCCCAGGAGAGTGTAGCCATGTCTGGTTTTGGCTACCAGTTTGCCCTCCCTGACATGCAAGCCCTGGTAACAGTGCAGGCAGTGTCAGGACCAATCTTGGGGTTTCCTCACTAGCAGCAGCTCCCTTGGGTGACAGGGGAGGAGGCGGGATAAGGCCTGTGTTCTGCCCAATCCTGGGATCAGACCTTGGACCTTTCCCCCGGTACTTAAGGGGCTGCACACCTACATTTAGTTGGTGTCTCTCCCCCTGGGAGAAACAGGTAGTCACGCAGAGGTGTGCAGAGATCTGGCACCTACTGTCCCCTCCTCTTTGGGGAGTGAGGAGTGATTATCTTACCTCCTGAGTCCATTAGGGAGTCAGGGAAGAGCAAGGACTGCCCTTGGTGCCCTTGACCAGTATTGGATGTCCAGGGACAATCCTAAGGCTGGAGGCCGGTTATACTGTGGAGACAGAGACTGCTATGCTGTGTATGCAGAGAAAGGAATAAAGTGTTCCAGTTGTTAAATATACTCCTGCCTGGTGTGCAATCATCTGGGGGGAGTAGAGTAAGTTCTCCTGCAGGGATTGCCTTCATTTTACTGGAGCCTGCAGCAGATGGAGCCGCTGATCACCATGAGCTAAAGACCAGTCATCTACCCCAGAAGCCTGTCCAGATGTCCCCACTACCACCGGCGGACGACTGAGCATCCTGTGAACCAGCAGGTAGCCAGCACCACAGACCATGTAATAGGCAGATCTCCCAGAGGGTGGGGGAAACACCGTTACACATATATAAAGCCATTATTCATCTCAATTATTTTTATTATTATAAACAGCACGTTTCCTTTTCATATTTTGTTATTTCGCTGATTTCCTGGTGTTTGTTCCCTTCTATCTCTTTCACCCCTCCTGATTTGTTAGCTGTATAACCAACATTTAAACTTTTATCTGGTTAAAAATGTCAATGTTAAAAGAGAAAATAGAGGAAGAAGAAAAGAGAATTTAACAATTTATAAATGGCACACGGCAATTACTCTGTATATTTCTAACGGTATCTGGCTAACATTGTGATTGTTTGTAAAAAAAAAAAAACAGAGAGAATCAGGGATTGCACCTTTAACTTATTCAGTGCTGGAGGGGCCTGCAGGGCATTACTGAGCAAAAATAAAAATAAAAGGAGGGTTTCCCCTTTTTGTGGTTAGCCAGAGATTGAACACAGACAGTGGAAGGGCTTGTCTCTGGTTGATCAGATCAGAGACAGACTCCTTACCTCTGCACCCAATCTCTGACCGAGAGAACAAACTTGCTGGAGAGTTATTCATATGTAAAAGCACTAACGTCACAATGTGAGTGTCACAGGGCGGAGCAGCTGATCCTGTGGACTCCCTCTGCTGGGCATAACCCCTAACTGGGACTTGTTTCTGTTAGTCCTCCTCCTAACCCACTAACATATTACATCTGCTGACTATGCTCAGCCATAAAACAGCTTCTCCAGTTACTTTTTTTTAATGGTTTGAGATCAATTTAACCCTTTCCCTGCCAGACCAGCCAGCAATGCATTGCTTTGCAATCAAAGACGTCTACTGAAGGAGGAATCTGAGGAGGGGTCTGAAGGGGAGATACCTGCTTCTAGTAGGAACTCGTTTGGGGATCTACTACCTCATTAAAATCCTTTAGGGGGAGATCTGACCACTCTACATCATGTGGGTCAATGGGAAGGTACTTAAGTGGTGGGACCCTATGTTCCAGGGCTACGCTCCCACTATGAACCGGACCCGGTTTCTATTGATTGATGGGGCCATGGTAGATCACTGGTAGGAGGAGGGAGAGTTCTCACCAGAGGAGACAGCTGAGACCCTCAGAAAAAGAGTAGGCATGATAAGGTTAGGCATAGTTACGCCCACAGGCCCATCCATATTATACCAGGAGACACCTGTCACGGTGAGATTATGGCAGGCTGTATAGTCACACATAAATATATATAACAGATGATATATATTTATCACTGGGTCTGAACTGGGATGAGTCTTAGATATAATAAAGTATATTTATTCCTTTGGATAGGTGAACACACGAATAATACAGTAACAAACAAGAAGTACACTTACTTTGGGGTTGGGGAATGAGAAGTATATAGCATAGCAATTATCTCGCAATCCGGTAGCATTCAGATGATAAATTGAAGACAAAGGATATAGGGTGGACATCAGTTTATAAACCTTTTGTGCCCTATCCTTAACATTGAAGGGCCGCCGAAGGGCAGCCAAAGGGCATGAGCCGTTTGCTGCCGTTCGCTGATGTTAGTTGATGTTAAAGTGATGTTGAAGCTGCTCTATTTCTATCTGAAACACATAAGCCCTTTATCCCCTGTACCCAATTTTCCAACTTTATCTGTCCATGAAATGTCTATGAATTACCTGTATAACCCTGTTCTTTTATCGTAAACATGTATTTTGTAACTCTGTGCCCATGACATACTTGAAAACGAGAGGTATCTCTCAATGTATTACTTCCTGGTAAAACATTTTTATAAATAAAAAATAAATAAATTGAGTACTGTGGATTGGTTTTCAATTAACTCCAGCCAGTGGTTAACGTGGGAACACTTTTTGACCCATGCCCCCGGCTAGTTGGTATATGCGCAGTAGAGCTCTGGGGTCCCATTTCTATAACCCCTCCTCTATATCAGGAATGCCAGCTAGTCTACCAAATGGAGTACTTGGCAGAAAATCCTTTGTTGAGAGGTGTGAAATGGAACACTTGAAGACTGCTCTGGTTTGAGTAGTCTCCACCCTCATGCAAACAGTGGAGGTGACAAAATCCTTTGAAACATACTCAGGTCCTAGACATTGGGTCGCCTTTCTGGCCATCTGCTACCCTGGTATGCAAAGGAATTTCCTCTGAGTTTTACCCATATCTCGGAATACAGTATGTTGGATAAAACATGGACATATTAAAATATCCGGTTCCTTTGGGTCCAGCAAGTTCAAACTTCCCAGTTCTCAATGCCGGAACTGGGACACCCTATGGTCCAATTTGCGACCTGCTACGACCTGGGAAACCGGAGATACACAAATACACTTAAAACCGTTTTATATTTTAATGCACAAATCTCCGCTGTAAATTAAATCACGGTTTTTCACTAAATCTCCATTGAAAACAACGGGCTTCGCCGCCATAGACTTTCAATGGCAAACCGCCGCCATTGGCGGCTATGGGAATCCCCGCCATAGACTTTCAACGGGGCGATGCCGCCGTTGAAGTCAATGGGAGTTTTCCGCCGTAGCCGGTCAATGGGGTTTGGCCGCCATTGGAGTCTATGGGAAAAATTCCGAACTTTCAAGGGGGTCCATACTCCGTCTGGTTGGTCCCAGAGGGTCAAGGATGGTTCTGCAGCGATGCCGGAGCAGTGGCTACAGATACCCCAAACCCTGACTCTCTGGACCCTCCGGAACCGGAGCTATGGAATCCCCAAATTCAGCTTTTGACACTTAGCCGTTTTCCTGAGCTGTTTCTGCCACCGCCATTGGAACCTATGGCGCGGCCCGCTCTTCTCGGTTCGACCCTTATCGGGGGTCCAGGATACGGCGACCTGGTTGTGGTCGAGTGGGGGGAGGTCTAGGAACTAGGGACAGAAAGAATTTTATTCCTAGGGGCCCTAGAACTGTTTATTCCCACGTCACTTGTCGTTGAACTTGACTTGTAAGTGATCAAAGCTCTCCTATTGAAATTGTATCCGCTTTGCGGTTAAGCGGTTTGGACGGCAGCCAACTCGTTCCTGGAAAGCTCTCTCGAGGATTTCTCCATTGAAGTCAATGAGCCCATTGACTTTCAATGGGAAACTGCCGCTCTCCCTCTCGGACGCCATCTGCTGGTCTTCTCAGGAACAGGACTCAACAGCAAGATTCGCCATTGAAAGACATGGAGTCCCAATGGCGGCCTATGGGAGCCTGCAAAATGGTGCCTGAAAAGGCGGAAAAATTACACAAAGGGCTATAATCACTATACAACTATTAACCCTTATGCTCCCGGATGGATCCCAGTGTGTGTGTGCTGCAGATCAGATGTTACAATAAAACAGGGGAAACAGGGGAATACACATTTACAGGTTATAACAGGGGTTGAATCACAGTTCTGGGTCTCAGCCCAGTTAACCCCTTGTCTCCCTGGTGAGGTCAGGGGATGGCCAAATGGGGTGTAACCCCTTTAATCCCGGGCCACCCCCTTTCTCCATCTACACCTTCCCCTCTGTGTGACCTGTGGCCCACTGGCCCTAACGGGGAGTGGGACACTGCTGGCACCATTAATGAACTCAGTCTCAGAGGGATAGTCCTGGCGTGAAAGTCCATCAGCATTGCTGTTTTCACTGCCCTTTTTGTGTTGAATGGTAAATTCAAATTCCTGCAAAGCCAAGCTCCATCTCAGCAACTTGGCATTCTCCCCTGATACTCTCTGTAGCCAATCCAGGGGATTGTGATCTGTGATGACCGTGAAAGCCCTCCCATACACATAGGGCTGAAGCTTTTTGAGTGCCCACACAATGGCCAAGCACTCTTTCTCAATGGTGGCATATGCCACTTCCCTGGGGAGCAGTTTACAACTTAGGTACACCACAGGGTGCTCTTTGCCATCGTCCCCCACCTGGCTCAACACAGCCCCCACACCAAAGTCTGAGGCATCAGTTTGTATAAGAAAATGCTTGGTATAGTCTGGAGCAGCCAGTATAGGGGCTCCAGCAAGCGCAGTTTTCAGGGCCTGGAAAGCAGTTTCACAGGCAGGAGTCCAGGTAATAAGCACAGGCAGTTGCTTCTTGGTCAGATCAGTCAGGGGTTTGGCCAGGGCGCTGTACTGTGGGACAAATTTCCTATAGTACCCTGCGGTGCCCAAAAATGCCATGACCTGTTTCTTGGTTTTTGGAATAGGCCACTCAACTATGGCTTCTACCTTGGCTGGCTCTGGCTTGAGATGCCCTCCACCCACCCTGTGCCCTAAGTACAGGACCTCTGCCATCCCTACCATACACTTAGTGGGTTTTAAGGTAAGCCCAGCCTCCCTGATCCTACCCAGCACCGCAGACACATATCCTATGTGGGATTCCCAGGAATTACTAAAGACAGCAATGTCATCTAAGTAAGCCCTGGCATAGCTCTGCATCCCTTCCAGTAACCTATTGACCAGGCGTTGGAAGGTAGCCGGGCATTCTTCATCCCAAATGGCATCACCAAAAACTCATAGAGGCCACTTGGAGTGATGAATGCTGACTTCTCCCTAGCCTCCAGGGTCAGTGGGATTTGCCAATAGCCTTTGCTCAAATCCATGGTGGTCAGATACTTTGCCCCCACGAGTTCATCTAGTAACTCATCCATGCGGGGCATGGGGTAAGCATCCGACACCGTCCCAGCGTTGAGCAACCGGTAGTCCACACAAAACCTGGTGGTCTTGTCCTTTTTAGGAACTAGGACTACTGGACTTGCCCAAGGGCTCTGGGACGGAGTAATTACCCCTAGGGTCAGCATCTCCTCAATCTCTCTCTCCATACTGGTCTTGACCTCTGCTGACATTCTATAAGCGTGCTTATGCAGAGGCTGCAGGTCCCCTGTGTGTACTGGGTGTTTTGTGAGATGTGTGGTCCCTGGCATGTCAGTGAAGAGGGCGCTAAACTTAGCTAGCATGTCCCTGGCTTCTCCCTTCTGCCTAGCACTCAACTGTGCCCCTATCTCTACCTGCTCTACAGTGTTTCCCTGCCTTGCCTCCCCTAGGAGATCAGGCAGAGCATTGCTCGCCGGATCTTCCAGCAGTGGGCTACAAATGGCCAGCACTGCTCCCATACTCGGTGCTCTGTACTCTTTCAACATGTTGATGTGGTATGTTTTGTGCCTCTCAGGCGCTACCTGTACAACATAGTTGCACTCATTCACCTTTCGGATAACCGAGTACGGTCCCGACCAGGCAGCCATCAGCTTGTTCTCCCGAGTGGGTTTGAGAACCAGCACCTGCTGTCCTGGGATGAATTCTCTGCTACGGGCCTGCTGGTCATACCATCGCTTCTGCTTGGTCTGAGCAGCCCTGAGGTGGTCCTGGGCCACCACCATGAGCATCTCTAACCGGTCTCTGAGATCTACCACATACTGGATCACTGAAGCATCAGTAACAGTAGTCTCCCCTTCCCATCCCTAATGGAATAGGTCCAGAGGTCCACGTACCCTGCGGCCATATAGTAGCTCGAAGGGGGAGAAGCCTGTAGATTCTTGCGGTACCTCTCGGTATGCAAACAGCAAGTGCTGCAGGTGAATCTCCCAGTCTTTCCCCTCCGCCTCTATTAAGGTCCGAAGCATCTGCTTCAGGGTCCCATTAAACCTCTCACATAATCCGTGTGTCTGGGGATGGTAGGGGGTAGTGCGCCAGTGCTGTACACTGCAGGCATCCCAGAGACAATGTAACAGTTCACTCATGAACTGTGACCCCTGATCGGTTAGGATCTCACTAGGGAAACCTACCCTAGCAAAAATGTTCAGCAAAGCTGCTGCCACGGTCTTGGCACTTATGGTGCCAAGCGCTACCGCCTCAGGGTACCGGGTGGCAAAATCCACCACCGTGAGGATATAACGCTTCCCTGACCTGCTAGGAATCATGAGGGGTCCTATCAGGTCCATCGCTACCTTCTGGAAGAGTTCCCCTATTATCGGAGGGGTTTCAGGGGTGCCTTCACACGGTCGCCCGCCTTACCTACTCGCTGGCAGGCATCACAAGAGCGGCAGAAATTGCTCGCATCTCGGGATGCCCCCGGCCAGTAGTAACGCTGCAATAACCGGGCTCGCGTCCTGGTGACGCCCTGATGTCCCGCTAACGGAATAGAGTGAGCTACCCGTAACAATTGCTGTCGGTACCCCTGGGGCACTACTAGCTGTCGCTTACCGGTCAATCCCTCCTCTATCCCCGGGTTCCCTTCTTCTCTGTATAGATGTCCCTTATGCCATTGGCAGCGCTCAGTGCCCTCCCCTGCCTGAGATTCGGACGCCCGAAGTCTCACACCGGCCAGGGTAGGGTCTGCCTTCACTGCCTCCCTAAACTGGGCTCCTAAGTCTGGCCACCCCCCAGTCAGGTCATTGTCAGGGGAAGGGGACAAGGTAAGGGGGAACAGTAAGTCAGCCTGTGGTTGCAACTGATCCTGGCTTACCTCCCCGGGCTCCTCTGCGCCCTCCGCTAACGTTGGTCCCAAAGGCTGGGGGACTGGAGCGGCCGCCGCCGGCATTGCCCCGGTCTGGCTCCGGGTAACCGCCGCCACTGCAGTGGGCTGGGGCACACGGTCGTAGGTGCAGGTCATCGGTCCCAGGTCGTTGCCCAAAAGAATTTCAGCATCCAAACCGGGTAAAACCCCCACCTCCCGCACACCCTTCCCCACCCCCCAATCCAAAAAGATGCGGGCCACCTGCAGGAACCGTGGCTCTCCGTCGGCCACAGTGATCTGCATCCCAGGGCCTGGGAGCAATTCCTCTGGCCGGACCATATCAGGTCGGACCAGGGTCACTGCAGCTCCTGAATCAAGCAAGCCGACTGCTTGCTGGTCACCGACTGTGACCGGGGTAAGATGTTTGCTCCGGCCGTCCGTCTGCTGCAGGTCTGCGCTGAGATGTCCTCCGCTCCTGGCTGTAGGCACCGATGAAACCGGGACAGGGGTGACATGGGACGTCTCGCTGGGAGTTGTTTCCATGACCGGTCCTGGTTCTTTGGTGGAAGCCACCCGCACGCGGGCTACCGGCTTCGCAGCTGGGGTGCGTTGCCCTCGATAGGGTCCGTTGGAACGCAGGGGTTCCGGGCAATCTGGTCTGAGGTGACCAGTGCTGTTGCAATTATAGCACCGGCGCTCATGCCGGAGCTCTCCCACCTTCTGTGACCCACTGCCCGCAGGCGGCTTTTGGTTCCACTGGGGGGTACTCACAGGTTTCTTGGCCGGCACCGGTGGGGTTACCGCTTTGGCTGGTACCTTGGCGGTCATCTGGGACCAGCTGACCACATAGTCATCGGCCATCCTCGCCGCCTCGGTGTAGGTCTTGGGCTTTTTATCATACACAAAAGCCCTCACCGCCGGCGGGCACTGCTGCATGAGCTGCTCCTGAAAGATGAGGTCCAGCAGGCGTTGGTAAGTCCTGGCCTCAGAGCCCTCCACCCAGTGTAGCCCGTACAAAGCCATGCGGGTCACATAAGTGACATAGGTCTCCTGAGGGTGCCTCTCCTCCAGCCAGAACTTACCCCGGTACGCTTCAGGGGTAAAACCGTGCTGAAACAGCAAAAGGTCTTTCAGGTGGTCATAGTCATCAGCAAACTCATCTGTAAGCGCCATCAAGGTCTGCTTAGCCAAGCCGGAGAGTAGCGGGTCCAGGCGTGCAACCCTATGCTGGGGAAGCACCCCGTACCGCCGGCACTGCGTTTCAAAGTTCCTTAAAAACATGTCGATCCGATCAGTGCCTTCCACGTACTTGGTGAGACTGTGCTTGTCCAGTTGGAGTTCATCTTTGCGGGGTTGGACCGGGGGGCAATAAGCGGGTCTGTTCACTGCCATTGAGATAAACTTTAGCCGCTCCTCTGCTGTCCCTCGGTCTCCCCACGTTGTAATCAGTGCCAACATTTCAGGGGTAAACGGACTGGTGGCCGTAGCTATCAGTGCCCCTCGTGTTGCACTTGTCCCGGGAGGTGCACTTGTCCCCTCCCCGGGATCCTGCCGCTCCGGCACTGGGTTCAGTCCCTGATCTCCGGGCGGCTGCACAAGGGCAAGCTGAGTCGTAGCCTGAGACTCTGCAAGCTGGGCTTCATGTGCTGTGATTGCGGCAATCATGTCCTCGACCTCCTGGTCCACATAGTCCAGTACATAGGCACGGCACTTATCTTTTAGCTGATTTCTAGTTTTCAGGTAATAGGCGTTCTCCGCTTCACTCATGGTTCTGGGTCGCAGCAGGTGAGGTGGTGTGACAACTTGCATTACTTGTTGCACTAACGTGTGTTCAATATCTTTAGACCCAGGAACTCGCAATTACCATCAAGTTCCTGCTAGATAACAGTACCCCGCAGAATACTGTAATCTAGGTCCAGTTCAATCCCGCCGCTGCCACCAGTTATTATACACGCCTGTCACGGTGAGATTATGGCAGGCTGTATAGTCACACATAAATATATATAACAGGTGATATATATTTATCACTGGGTCTGAACTGGGACGAGTCTTAGATATAATAAAGTATATTTATTCCTTTGGATAGGTGAACACACGAATAATACAGTAACAAACAAGAAGTACACTTACTTTGGGGTTGGGGAATGAGAAGTATATAGCATAGCAATTCTCTCACAATCCGGTAGCATTCAGATGATAAATTGAAGACAAAGGATATAGGGTGGACATCAGTTTATAAACCTGTTGTGCCCTATCCTTAACAATGAGTACCGTGGATTGGTTTTCAATTAACTCCAGCCAGTGGTTAACGTGAGAACACTTTTTGACCCATGCCCCCGGCTAGTTGGTATATGCGCAGTAGAGCTCTGGGGTCCCATTTCTATAACCCCTCCTCTATATCAGGATTGCCAGCTAGTCTACCAAATGGAGTACCTGGCAGGAAATCCTTTGTTGAGAGGTGTGAAATGGAACACTTGAAGACTGCTCTGGTTTGAGTAGTCTCCACCCTCATGCAAACAGTGGAGGTGACAAAATCCTTTGAAACATACTCAGGTCCTAGACATTGGGTCCCAGAGGGTCAAGGATGGTTCTGCAGCGATGCCGGAGCAGTGGCTACAGATACCCCAAACCCTGACTCTCTGGACCCTCCGGAACCGGAGCTATGGAATACCAAAATTCAGCTTTTGACACTTAGCCGTTTTCCTGAGCTGTTTCTGCCGCCGCCATTGGAACCTATGGCACGGCCCGCTCTTCTCGGTTCAACCCTTATCGGGGGTCCAGGATACGGTGACCCGGTTGTGGTCGAGTGGGGGGAGGTCTAGGAACTAGGGACAGAAAGAATTTTATTCCTAGGGGCCCTAGAACTGTTTATTCCCACGCCACTTGTCGTTGAACTTGACTTGTAAGTGATCAAAGCTCTCCTATTGAAATTGTATCCGCTTTGCGGTTAAGCGGTTTGGACGGCAGCCAACTCGTTCCTGGAAAGCTCTCTCGAGGATTTCTCCATTGAAGTCAATGAGCCCATTGACTTTCAATGGGAAACCGCCGCTCTCCCTCTCGGACGCCATCTGCTGGTCTTCTCAGGAACAGGACTCAACAGCAAAATTCGCCATTGAAATACATGGAGTCCCAATGGCGGCCTATGGGAGCCTGCAAAATGGTGCCTGAAAAGGCGGGAAAATTACACAAAGGGCTATAATCACTATACAACTATTAACCCTTGTGCTCCCGGATGGATCCCAGTGTGTGTGTGCTGCAGACCAGATGTTACAATAAAACAGGGGAAACAGGGGAATACACTTTTACAGGTTATAACAGGGGTTGAATCACAGTTCTGGGTCTCAGCCCAGTTAACCCCTTGTCTCCCTGGTGAGGTCAGGGGATGGCCAAATGGGGTGTAACCCCTTTAATCCCGGGCCACCCCCTTTCTCCCCCTTTCTCCCTTTACAACACCTACCAAGGAAACCATGTTCTGGGTCCTGCCAGGCCAAGCCCATGGTCGGAAGCTGACCAAATTAAGTAGAGCAGACCGAGCCATCATGTGATTTTGAGGGCAGGATTGTTAAAAAGCCTGACCCTAGACATTATAATTGAGGGGATAAGGGATTCTTCATGTTGGGAGTAACCAATGCTATCTCATCACTGTTAAGAGTGTATGAGTTAATTGCACACTCATTTAGGTATAAATAAACTGTATACCAATATTGTTAAATATAACATGTTGTGCATTGTTCCAGGTTAGCAGTTGAAGGATGGTACCACCAAATTCGGCTCCAAGTGAGATCATTGGATTTCCCCCAGAGGGAAAGTGTAGCCATGTCTGGTTTTGGCTACCAGTTTGCCCTCCCTGACATGCAAGCCCTGGTAACAGTGCAGGCAGTGTCAGGACCAATCTTGGGTTTTCCCCACTAGCAGCAGCTCCCTTGAGTGACAGGGGAGGAGGCGGGATAAGGCCTGTGTTCTGCCCAATCCTGGGATCAGACCTTGGACCTACCCCCCAGTACTTAAGGGGCTGCACACCTACATTTAGTTGGTGTCTCTCCCCCTGAGACAGGTAGTCACGCAGAGGTGTGCAGGGATCTGGCACCTACTGTCCCCTCCTCTTTGGGGAGTGAGGAGTGATTATCTTACCTCCTGAGTCCATTAGGGAGTCAGGGAAGAGCAAGGACTGCCCTTGGTGCCCTTGACCAGGAGTGGATGTCCAGGGACAATCCTAAGGCTGGAGGCCGGTTATACTGTGGAGACAGAGACTGTTATGTTGTGTATGCAGAGAAAGGAATAAAGTGTTCCAGTTGTTAAATATACTCTTGCCTGGTGTGCAATCATCTGGGGGGAGTAGAGTAAGTTCTCCTGCAGGGATTGCCTTCATTTTACTGGAGCCTGCAGCAGATGGAGCCGCTGATCACCATAAGATAAAGACCAGTCATCTACCCCACAAGCCTGTGCTGATGTCCCCACTACCACCGGCGGACGACTAAGCATCCTGTGAACCAGCAGGTAGCCAGCACCACACACCATGTAATAGGCAGATCTCCCAGAGGGTGGGGGAAACACCGTTACACATATATAAAGCCATTATTCATCTCAATTATTTTTATTATTATAAACCGCACGTTTCCTTTTCATATTTTGTTATTTCGCTGATTTCCTGGTGTTTGTTCCCTTCTATCTCTTTCACCCCTCCTGTTTTGTTAGCTGTATAACCAACATTTAAACGTTTATCTGGTTAAAAATGTCAATGTTAAAAGAGAAAATAGAGGAAGAAGAAAAGCGAATTTAACAATTTATAAATGGCACACAGCAATTACTCTGTATATTTCTAATGGTATCTGGCTAACATTGTGATTGTTTGTAAAAAAACAAAAACAAAAAGAGAGAATCAGGGATTGCACCTTTAACTTATTCAGTGCTGAAGGGGCCTGCAGGGCATTACTGAGCAAAAATAAAAATAAAAGGAGGGTTTCCCCTTTTTTGTGGTTAGCCAGAGATTGAACACAGACAGTGGAAGGGCTTGTCTCTGGTTGATCGGATCAGAGACAGACTCCTTACCTCTGCACCCAATCTCTGACCGAGAGAACAAACTTGCTGGAGAGTTATTCATATGTAAAAGCACTAACGTCACACTGTGAGTGTCACAGGGCGGAGCAGCTGATCCTGTGGACTCCCTCTGCTGGGCATAACCCCTAACTGGGACTTTTTTCTGTTAGTCCTCCTCCTAACCCACTAACATATTACATCTGCTGACTATGCTCAGCCATAAAACAGCTTCTCCAGTTACTTTTTTTTAATGGTTTGAGATCAATTTAACCCTTTCCCTGCCAGACCAGCCAGCAATGCATTGCTTTGCAATCAAAGACGTCTACTGAAGGAGGACTCTGAGGAGGGGTCTGAAGGGGAGATACCTGCTTCTAGTAGGAACTCGTTTGGGGATCTACTACCTCATTAAAATCCTTTAGGGGGAAATCTGACCACTCTACATCATGTGGGTTAATGGGAAGGTTCTTAATTGGTGGGACCCTCTGTTCCAGGGCTACGCTCCCACTATGAAGCGGACCCGGTTTCTATTGATTGATGGGGCCATGGTAGATCACTGGTGGGAGGAGGGAGAGTTCTCACCAGAGGAGACAGCTGAGACCCTCAGAAAAGGAGTAGGCAAGATAAGGTTAGGCATAGTTACGCCCACAGGCCCATCCATATTATACCAGGAGACACCTACCAAGGAACCCATGTTCTGGGTCCTGCCAGGCCAAGCCCATGGTCGGAAGCTGACCAAATTAAGTAGAGCAGACCGAGCCATCGTACCAAGATACAGGCAGTCTCATGGATATGTGTATCCTTATGTCTCCGAGCCCATCATCCGGGAGATAGAGGCTAACAGGGAAGACTGGCTCCGGCAGGCACTTATAGAGTACTTAAGGTCCAAAACGAGTTACTCTGCATACCACACAGAAGAGAGGTTGTGACCTTATGAGGGTGTGGTGTGTAGCGAGGAACATCTTGATGGCTAGGGTGGAGTATCGCCCTGAAAATGGTCTTGTAAGGGTGTACTAAGTTCAGGTGTCTGATTTTGAGGGCAGGATTGTTAAAAAGCCCGACCCTAGACATTATAATTGAGGGGATAAGGGATTCTTCATGTTGGGAGTAACCAATGCTATCTCATCACTGTTAAGAGTGTATGGGTTAATTGCAAACTCATTTAGGTATAAATAAACTGTATACTGTACCAATATTGTTAAATATAACATGTTGTGCATTGTTCCAGGTTAGCAGTTGAAGGATGGTACCACCAAATTCGGCTCCAAGTGAGATCATTGGATTTCCCCCAGAGGGAGAGTGTAGCCATGTCTGGTTTTGGCTACCAGTTTGCCCTCCCTGACATGCAAGCCCTGGTAACAGTGCAGGCAGTGTCAGGACCAATCTTGGGTTTTCCCCACTAGCAGCAGCTCCCTTGAGTGACAGGGGAGGAGGCGGGATAAGGCCTGCGTTCTGCCCAATCCTGGGATCAGACCTTGGATCTTCCCCCCGGTACTTAAGGGGCTGCACACCTACATTTAGTTGGTGTCTCTCCCCCTGAGAGAGACAGGTAGTCACGCAGAGGTGTGCAGGGATCTGGCACCTACTGTCCCATCCTCTTTGGGGAGTGAGGAGTGATTATCTTACCTCCTGGGTCCATTAGGGAGTCAGGGAAGAGCAAGGACTGCCCTTGGTGCCCTTGACCAGGAGTGGATGTCCAGGGACAATCCTAAGGCTGGAGGCCGGTTATACTGTGGAGACAGAGACTGTTATGCTGTGTATGCAGAGAAAGGAATAAAGTGTCCCAGTTGTTAAATATACTCTTGCCTGGTGTGCAATCATCTGGGGGGAGTAGAGTAAGTTCTCCTGCAGGGATTGCCTTCATTTTACTGGAGCCTGCAGCAGATGGAGCCGCTGATCACCATGAGCTAAAGACCAGTCATCTACCCCAGAAGCCTGTGCTGATGTCCCCACTACCACCGGCGGACGACTGAGCATCCTGTGAACCAGCAGGTAGCCAGCACCACAGACCATGTAATAGGCAGATCTCCCAGAGGGTGGGGGAAACACCGTTACACATATATAAAGCCTTTATTTATCTCAATTATTTTTATTATTATAAACCGCAGGTTTCCTTTTCATATTTTGTTATTTCGCTGATTTCCTGGTGTTTGTTCCCTTCTATCTCTTTCACCCCTCCTGTTTTGTTAACTGTGTAGCCGGGTCCCCTTTCTTACCCTTGTTGTTGGGGGAGGGTGCATTGCATAGAGAGTACTCCGCTACGGAGGCTCAGCGTCATGCAAGACGCCATGTTCTGGTTGGCAATCCGTATAACCTAACCTAGACAGAGGTTGCACATGCGCAGACGGTGTGGCCAAAGCCCACGAAGGAGAGAGAGTGCTAATTGGAGGGAGGTAGCGAGACACTGGTCCCAGCAGCCCGCGGAGACCCCGTGATAGAGTTGAGCCAATGGGCTGGGAGCTTGGGAGAGAAAAAGGAGGGGGTGGCGCGCACGTTGGTTCAGAGCTGGCTGGAGAGGAGAGGAGACGGAGTTTCGGAGTAGGGGAGGCCAACCGCCCCTGCGTAGGCCGCCTGCCCCCAGGCCCAGTTAGGCCCTGAGTCCCAGTAGAGACAAGTGGAGCTAGGGACTGCCATAGTGAGGTTCCTGATTCCCGTTAGTGTCGCAAGATCGAGAACCGGACTGTTCCAATTGGTGGGAGGTCTGGGCTCAGACCCCACTAGCCATCCGCCGCGCGTCCGGGTGGGATCGCCCTGGACCGCCACACGGGAGGAAGGACGACTTCTAGATCCAGCAGAGCCTTTGTGAAGATTGTAGCAGGTATTTCTACAAGTGCATCAACGGTACCATCCTTTCATTCGGGACACAGTGGCTGCACAGTCACACTCACATATACATATCTATCTGACTCACTTGAGGGTGGGAGGACTTATCCCAGGGGGGATTGGACACGGGGTGGGATCACCCGGTGAAGGGACACGGGAGGGTTGGCGTCCGCCGTGACGCAGAGTAGAGTGCCTCCTCTAGGGAGGGCGCTGGTATCCATATATACATGTATGTGTAAGGTGTTGCATACAAGTAAAGTCGTTTGGTTAAGGTATCCTGCTGTGTGGTGGTATTTATCGTGAATACGTCCTGCGAAGATCCACTCCCCCTCCGGCGGGAGCTGTCGCAGGTGGAGGCGCTGCACCCATTATAATCATTGCGCGAGTACCCCAGGCTCTCCATGGCAGAGACTTAGGCCCTGCAAGCCTACAGGTGACACAGCACAGGGTAGCGGCCTGCGTTCGATAGGAAGCAGGGCTACAACTGTATAACCAACATTTAAACGTTTATCTGGTTAAAATTGTCAATGTTAAAAGAGAAAATAGAGGAAGAAGAAAAGAGAATTTAACAACTTTTAAATGGCACACGGCAATTACTCTGTATATTTCTAACGGTATCTGGCTAACATTGTGATTGTTTGTTATATACTGTGCTGGTAATATATATTTGGTTTCTATGTATATTTTTTCCTCAATAAAAAGATATGTAGATGTAGCCAGGTCCCCTTTTGTGCCGCGACCCCCCCTCCTCTTACCTCCACTGCCGGGGGTCACTCGATAGACCCACCGGCACTTCTGGAGGGTGGGGGCCGAGCAGAGAGCACTCCGGTGCTCCGGAGGTCCCCGGCGGCTCCCGAGCAGGGTGCCGCCATGTTGCGCAACTTTGCGCATGCGCAGTGAGTCCCCGCATGCGGCGGCCAGCCAGGGACATTGCGCATGCGCAGATAGACCGCGCGAACGCTGGCCAATAGAGAGAGGGCTCTAGAGAAGGGACTACATATCCCATGAGCCTAGGAGCGCCCCACATGACCCCAGGGAGCCAATAGGGCTACAGCATCTCCCTGCAGGGGAGATTGGATACATTTCGCGGGCTTGGAGCACGTTAGTCAGTCGGCGTCAGGAGCAGCTAGGGGAAGGAGGTAGGGGTGCAAGAGTCAGTGACTCCCTGCACTAGGCCAGCAGCCCCATAGGCCCCAGATAGCCCTGAGCCACCAGTAGTGTTGTGTTATTCAGGGACAGGCCCCAGGTTAGGGACCCTGCCCCTTATTATCCAGAGTCAGTTAGGGACACAGCGGACGCTGCGTGTCCATCCAGAGGTTTGGGCTCAGACCTCCACTGCGGCTGCAGCAGCCATCCGGGTGGGATCGCCCCGGATGGTAGTTCCTGTATTCCCTCGTCATCAGTATCCTTTGTGAAGCTCCTTGGCAGGCCCGGGCACTGGAGTGCTCGGCAGGTAATCTACAAGTGCACCAACTATACCATCTATTCATATAAGACATAGTGGCTGCGCAGTCACACATATATTTATCGCACTTGCGGGTGGAGGACATATTGTGTGGGGTTACTGGACACGGGGTGGGATCACCCGGTGAAAGGGGGTAGCGTCCTGCGAGACGCAGTAGTAGTGTCTCCTCTAGAGAGGGACACCTGTTGATATATATGATTAAGTACGGTTGCTACAGTAAAGTTATTGGTTGTTTTACATGCTGTGTGTGTGATATATATATATTGTCCTGCGAGTATCACTCCCCCTCTGGTGGGAGCCATCGCAGGTGGAGGCGCTGCACCGAGTACGAGGTTACTCCTATTATTGTACGTGCCCCAGGCTCCCCGTGGCGGAGGCTTAGGCCCCCTGTGAGCCTAACAGGTAAAGCACCACACCAGGTAACATTAGGTTCCCGCACACACATACCATATGCTCTTGGGTGGGGGAATACCCATTACATATACATTTTTATTTTTTTTTAAACCTAGAAAAATAATTGCATAGAAAACCAAGTAGATAAAGTGCATACGGTTTGAATTTCTACCAGTACAATTCTGGTCGATTCCACAACCAAGAGATCGATTCAGGGATTGCACCTTTAATTTATTCAGTGCTGGAGGGGCCTGCAGGGCATTACTGAGCAAAAATAAAAATAAAAGAGGGTTTCCCCTTTTTGTGGTTAGCCAGGGATCGAACACAGAGAGTGGAAGAGCTGATCTCTGTTTGAATGGTTCAAGAGACAGACTCCTTACCTCTGCACCCAATCTCTGACCGAGAGAAGAAGCATGCTGGAGAATCATTCATGTATAAAACCCTAACGTCACACTGTGAGTGTCACAGGGCGGAGCAGCTGATCCTCCCAACTCCCTCTGCAGGGCATTAACCTAGCATATCTGATAAACTAACTATGCTCAGCCTGCGTCCAAGCTGCCAAAGACCGCGCGGAGACGTGCGCGCGTGTGACGTCACCCGCGTTTAGCGGGAGCGTTTTTTGGGGCCATTGTTGACGCGATCGGGGTGGTCTGGAGGCGTGGCCATGACGTCACAGAGCTGGTTCGCCCTCATGTGACGTGGCCGTCACTCCGTGGAATCAGGTTGAACTGATTCCTCGCACAACGTGCGCCCCCTCCTTCAGTCGCAAGCGCGGTCTATGGGCGCCATCATTGCCCTTAAGGCATTGTGATCGCACGCCTCCGCGCGATCTCCGGCAGCATGGAGGCAGCTTTAGAACAGCTTCTGCACGGTCTATCTTTATAGTTTGAGATCAATTTAACCTGTTCACTGCCAGACTAGCCAGCAATGCCTTGCTTTGCAATTACAGATGTCTACTTTAGGGAATGAAAACTCTTAAAATGTTAAACCTGTGCGGCCCAGGAGATTTAGAGGGGCAAAGGTGAACTAAGGGCAGCCGCATGTTTAGTAGGGTAACATGTGCTTAATTGACAAGGCGCATTAGGAGCCCACCATATCCTCCCCCGTTCAAATAACAGGCACAGTGTGATGGAAAACACAAGGCAACAGCTTTATTTATATTTTTTTAAATTGAGTTTTACCAACTCTTACTTACCCCCCTGCCAGGCAGCGCGGCTGTAGTACAGAGCCTCCAGGTATCACCGTGGCCCGTGGCCCGTGGCTCCCGCTGCTACCCATAGACTGTTAAAGGCGTAGCCGGATTAATCCAACCAAAACTATTCAAATTTAGACAAGTATTTTTAATCAACTTCCATGGTGAGTGAAAGCTTAGAGGGTTTTTACAATCATTATCTAATGTCGGTTGGTGATCAGACAGGTTGTCAGTCCTCACAGGCAAATAGTTTTGTTGCAAAGTAATTATCAAGTACAGTATATTATTCTGATAGATGCTGATTTTAATCTCTGCTGCAAGAGGGGCCCAGCTTGCAGCATTGCCAAGTACTTGGGAAGTACTGAGCACTTAGCCATGTAACCCTTATCCCATCCGCTACCTAGTTTGTGTTCTAGTTTAACCTCTACAGTGCTGGAAAGGTCAGCTACAACACTTTCTGGCATTGCCACGATCACATGTTCTCAGCAGGACTACACTCATGTCGCCAGTGTAAGAAGAGAGATCAAGTCATCTTTAAATGAAGAAACCAATGTAGAAAATCTGGTTTTTCATGGCTGAATGTTAAGAGATCATAACAAGTAGAACTGTTTAAAACAAAAGGAGACACCAAGGATAGATCTCAGTTCCCATCACAATTGAGGTAGGATGCCTTGACATAATAATACACCTCTGGCACAAGTCATATGACCTTCACGGCTCATATGCGTACTACCAATACTCCACTTGCTTTTTCAGGCCCTTCCCTTCCCCTAGTGTAAAGAGTCTACTGGTGCTGGCATTACCTGTTGGCTCACGGAGGTCCCAAGCTTCCGCCACGGGGAGCCTGGGGTGATATAACAACGCAATCTTGGTGCAGTGCCTCCATCTGGGAGAGATCCCAATGTAATGGGAGGAGCCCCTCACAGGAACCACAATACTGATACACGCACAGTATACCATAACACTAACCTTTACTTAAGAACATATATATATATATATACAGTGCTTGACAAATCACCCAAAAATCTACTCGCCGAACCAAAAAATCTACTCGCCACCTAGTTCCGCCCCTAGTCCCGCCCCCAACCCCGCCCCTAGTCCCGCCCCTAGTCCCGCCCCCGCTTTTAAAATAATACATAAATAAAATGAATTGAATAAATTCCTAGTAAGAACATTCGTTTTTGACATAAGTTTATTTATAGTATTACATTATACTACAATTGGTCCTTGTTACGTGTGTTAGTGTGTGTGTGTGTGTGTGTGTGTGTGTGTGTGTGTGTGTGTGTGTGTGTGTGTGTGTGTGTGAGAGAGAGCGATTGAGTGTGTGTGTATGTGTGTGTGTATAAATGTCGGATCTAGAAAAAAAAGCCAGATAGTACAGAGCCTCCAGGTATCACCGTGGCCCGTGGCCCGTGGCTCCCGCTGCTACCCATAGACTGTTAAAGGCGTAGCCGGATTAATCCAACCAAAACTATTCAAATTTAGACAAGTATTTTTAATCAACTTCCATGGTGAGTGAAAGCTTAGAGGGTTTTTACAATCATTATCTAATGTCGGTTGGTGATCAGACAGGTTGTCAGTCCTCACAGGCAAATAGTTTTGTTGCAAAGTAATTATCAAGTACAGTATATTATTCTGATAGATGCTGATTTTAATCTCTGCTGCAAGAGGGGCCCAGCTTGCAGCATTGCCAAGTACTTGGGAAGTACTGAGCACTTAGCCATGTAACCCTTATCCCATCCGTTACCTAGTTTGTGTTCTAGTTTAACCTTTACAGTGCTGGAAAGGTCAGCTACAACACTTTCTGGCATTGCCACGATCACATGTTCTCAGCAGGACTACACTCATGTTGCCAGTGTAAGAAGAGAGATCAAGTCATCTTTAAATGAAGAAACCAATGTAGAAAATCTGCTTTTTCATGGCTGAATGTTAAGAGATTAAAACAAGTAGAACTGTTTAAAAGAAAAGGAGACACCAAGGATAGATCTGAGTTCCCATCACAATTGAGGTAGGATGCCTTGCCATAAGAATACACCTCTGGCACAAGTCATATGACCTTCACGGCTCATATGCGTACTACCAATACTCCACTTGCTTTTTCAGGCCCTTCCCTGATAGAGTATGCAGCCCTCTTTCCCCCTAGTGTAAAGAGTCTACTGGTGCTGGCATTACCTGTTGGCTCACGGAGGTCCCAAGCTTCCGCCACGGGGAGCCCGGGGTGATATAACAACGCAATCTTGGTGCAGTGCCTCCATCTGGGAGAGATCCCAATGTAATGGGAGGAGCCCCTCACAGGAACCACAATACTGATACACGCACAGTATACCATAACACTAACCTTTACTTAAGAACATATATATATATATAACGGTAAGAAGAATAAGAAGAAGAATGCTACTGGTTACAGCTACCCCTCAAGCCTCACACAGCCGTATCCCACCACCGTGTAACCCACACCATGCCCACAGTACCTGACGGGGCCCTCAGGCACCCAACCACCCTGGTGTCCACAAGAATATAACCCCCACCCCTATATGTGGTCAGCGCTGCCACTATGGTGTGTGTACTTGGTTGGTGCACTTAATGATATAGGTACCTGCTGGGTGCTCCAGCCGATTGGTAGCTGTGCAGGATCCGCTGATCCAGCGATGGCGTATGCATCTGTCGTGGGTCCTCCTCCACGTGGGTGGTATCCAGCTGGAGTGTCCCACATACAGACAGTCTTGGTAGCTTGCCAGGTGATCTGAGCCCAGACCACTCTCCACAGGGCTGCGTTGTAGCTGTGCCCCTGCTCTTAATCAGCTAAAGGGGCCGTGTCCCTACCCAAGGGGCCAGTCCCTGTAGCTGCCACAAGCTTATTTTGGGGTTGGGGCCTAACTGGGGCCCATCAGGGGGCTCTGGCCTGGTGCAGGAGCCAGTGACACCCTCCACTTACTACCTTCCCCTAACTGTCTCCCAACTCGGACTGAAGTGGTCTCCAGCGCGCAAAATGTATCAATCCTGGGTGCAGGGGAATCCTGCAATCCGGTTGGCTGGTGCCTGCACATGACTTCCTGTAGTCCCTCAGCATCATGCGACTTGTAGTCCCCGCAGGAGCCCTTCCTCAGTTGCCGCTGCTACTCCAGAGCTACCGCGCATGCGCGGCCAATCGCAATATCGCTTCGCACACACTGTGCAGCAATCACTAGGAGCCAGTCATCAGGGATCACCACAGAACCAACCCCTGTCCCCCTGCATTTGGGACCAACAGTCCCACGCGTCTCTGCGGAGGTAAGACAGACTACTGAGTCGCGACCTGTGACTGACTTACTGTTCCCTTTACCTGTTCCTGTTTCCCCTGATTTAGAGACTAAGGGTGGGTGGTTAGTGTTAGGAGCAGAATTTAGGGTTGCGGTGAAAGCTGACCCCAGCTTAGAAAGTATGAGACTGCGGTCGTCCGAGTCTCAAGAAAGTGGGGGGTCAGACCACTTGCTGTGGCACCACGGGCTCTGCTGTAGGGAGCTTGGATCTACCGGGTTAGAGAGTCTGGACAGGTAGAAGACAGTTAGTGGTACCCAGGGAGTGTGGGCAGCAAGTATTGCAGGGAGCCCGCTCCATTCCACTAGCGGGGCATCAGGGTCACTCAGACGAGAGCCCAACTGTTGCACCATTACTCCTGGCCAGAGACATCGGGGGCAGTGGCAGATTTCTGCCGCCCCGGTGATGCCTGCCACCCAGAGGGTAAAGCGGGTGATTGTGTGTGGATACTCCTGAACTCGTTACCGGTAATGGGGAAACTGTTTCAGAGAGTAGCTCAGGCAGTGCCAGGTATCTTGGCTAGGATAGGGTTTCCTAGGGGGATTCTAGTTGAGCTAGGGTCCCGGTTAAGTAGGCAGCCGGGAGCAGAGGCCAGGGCTAGGTTAGAACAGCATAGGGTACGAAGCGAGCGATCACTCGTGAAACGCGTAGTTCCCCGTCGGTGGTGCAGTTCTTTGTGTTCACGGAAGGCCACCGTAGTTTCTTCGCAACGACTCTGACGGAGGTCCTGCGTCCGGACACGGCAGCAGGGAGACACCACACAGAGTCCCAACGGAGACTACAAGTGCCGGAAGTGTTTTATTTACATGTAAGTTGATGTATGCGTACGTTTTATAAATAAAATATATTTTTCTCACATATATATATTGTGAATGTCGTACTTATCTGGAGTTCTATAAGGACAACTACCATCCAATTAAAGCAATCAGGTGATTCGGTCGGAGAGGAGTACCAACAAAAAGACACCTTGATGTGAATAGCTCACAGTTGCCCGTGTAAGTATAGCTGTGGCCAACTTTTATTACTATCAACTATCACTTTCCCTGTTTGCTGGGTTTTTTTTTTAAGAAAAGAGCATTGGCTATACAGTAATGATAAGCATATCGATGTTCTATTATTAATCATGTTTTTATATATACACTCTGACGATCCTTTGCGCTCACCACAACTTCACTACGACTGTGTAATTACTGAATGTATTGGGTCCTGTGAGGGGTTATCCAGCCACGCTTGGATCCCTCGCAGGTGGAGGCGCTATATATACCAAGGACCGAGACCACCCCAGTCTCCCAGCGGCGCAGGCTAGGGCCTCCTGTAAGCCACACAGGTAACAGCAGCACAGGTAGTTCCCTCCAAAGCTTTTGCTCACCTTTTGAAATTCTTTTAAAATACATTTTTTTTAAAGGTATCAAGTTGGCTCAAATTAACCTACTAAACATGTGGCTGCCCCTAGTTGACCTTTGCCCTATGGGGGGCTGCCCCTCTAAATCTCCTGGGCCGCGCAGGTTTAACATTTTAAGAGTTGTCATTCCCTAAGTAGATGTCTGTAATTGCAAAGCAAGGCATCGCTGGCCAGTTTGGCAGTGAAAGGGTTAACTTGATCGCAACCCATAAAGAAAGACTGTGTATAAGCTGTTCTAAGACTGAGCATAGTCAGCTGATCCGATGTTAATGGGTTTGGAGTGTGACTTTAAGACAAACAAGTCCCAGTTAGGGGTTAATGCCCAGCAGAGGGAGTTGGGAGGATCAGCTGCTCCGCCCTGTGACACTCAGTGTGACGTTAGTGCTTTTACATATGAATAACTCTCGGCAAGTTTCTTCTCTTGGTCAGAGATTGGGTGCAGAGGTAAGGAGTCTGTCTCTGAACCATTCAAACAGAGATCAGCTCCTCTACTCTCTGTGTTCGATCCCTGGCTAACCACAAAAAGGGGAAACCCTCTTTTATTTTTATTTTTGCTCAGTAATGCCCTGCAGCTCCCTTCAGCACTGAATAAATTAAAGGTGCAATCCCTGACTGGGGAAGTTCATGTTTTCTCTCTGAACAAACCCCCAACGATCTCTGGATGTAATTTTTTATTCTGCGTTAAATATTTTCTTAAATTTATTAGAACCAGCAACAAGCAGTAACTATACACACACAATTGCATACATAACATAGGTATGTAAATACTCAGAAAAATATTGTAAGGCTCATCAAAATAAATTTAAATTAAAATAAGTGGCACAGAATCAATTTAATTCCCGACCCTGATTCTGTGCTCGACTATTTCCAAACCGAGTTCTTAAAACTCTGTGATACCCATGCTCCACTACACAAAATAAGGGTACAAGGGGGCCACCGTCCGTGGGTTACAACTGACCTTATAGAGCTCTACCATTTCAGGGAAAAGCTTGTGGAAAAGCTACAAAGTAACTGGCACTACCAAGGATCTCAATCACTACAGATGCTTACGGAACATGTGCACAAGGCAAACAAAGCATGCAAAAGCACAATATTACTCTGACAATCTTCACCAGAATACATCAAACCCAGCTAACTTCTGGAAGGTTATCAACAGTATATTCCAGCCTTCTAGCCACCAACAACCAGGTAATATTACTAAGCCCGGGCCATAGAGGGGTGAGGAGAGCGGATGTGCGCTAACGCTGAGGCTCGCCTGCTGAAATCTGTGCGATTCCATGGACTTGCAGGCGAGCCAGCGTGCGCGAAGGGAGCCGGGGGGAGGTGGTTGGAGGCGGGGCAGTGACGTCGCTGGGCCAATCGCCCGCGACGCACTGACGTCACGGCACCGTGACGTTGACGCTGCCTAAGGCTGATTGGATGTTTTCAGCCGACAGCGCACTGAAAAACAGCTTGGCGCTCGGCTGAAAACTTCAAAGCCTCCGCACGCCTGCGGACGCTCGCGTGAGCCCACCCTCAAGGCATCCTCATTGAGGATGCAGGGGCTCAGCGCGGAGCGTCCGCACGGCTCAGCGCTGCTTGTCCTTCTATGGACGCAGCCTAAGGGGGATATAAGTCTGACAAACCCCACTGACATTGCAAATGCATTGAATGATTACTTTGTGGGGTGTGCTACTAATTTATTAGAGAAACGCAACCCAAACCACAAACATGAACCTCATCCTGGGAGTACCCCTATAGCCCCACCCCCTCCCAGCAATGCCCACAATTTTCAATTTGGCCCAGTATCCGGAGAGGAGATTACACAAGCGCTCCTCAAATTAAAACTAAGCAGCCAATGTGGACCTGACTTACTACAATCTAAATTCCTAAGACTTGGTGCCCCAGCCATTGCCAAACCAATTGCTTCCATAGTTATCTCTATCCTGTCTGCAGGCCATATCCCTAAGACCTGGAAAACTGCCAGAGTTGTCCCAATCTTCAAAAGTGGGGACAAAAGCACTGTCTCAAACTACAGGCCAATCTCTCTTCTCCCAATACTATCCAAAGTCATGGGAAAATATGTTCACTCCCAATTAAGCGATTACTGTAGAAAGACAAATTTCACTAGCCAATTCCAATCTGGCTTTCGCCCCAAACACTCCACCGTAACTACCCTGCTAAAAGTTTGCAATGAGATACAGTGTGGAATGGAACGGGGACAACTCACTGGTGCAATATTCCTAGATTTTGCAAAGGCTTTTGATACTGTTGATCATGCTATCCTGCTTAACAAACTCCAGAGCTCTGGAATAGGGAAACATGCTTTAAACTGGTTTTATTCCTACCCATCAGGTAGATCCCAACATGTGTCCATCTCAGGCTCTAACTCCAACCCCTTGGATATCACCTGTGGTGTCCCGCAAGACTCTGTTCTGGGGCCCCTACTCTTCTCAGTGTTCATCAATGATCTTCCCACAGCTTGTAAGGGAGCTTCAATACATATTTATGCAGATGACACAATCCTATATGCACACAGCCATAGCCTCTCTGACCTTGAAAACATACCGCAGTGTGACTTTTTGAGACTCGAAAACTGGATTTCCCAAAACAAACTGTTTTTAAACACTGACAAGACTGTAACAATGGTATTTGGGACCAAGACTACATTTTGAAAGCTTCCAGTGACTGAGCTCCAGATCAGAACCAACACTAACACCACCCTAACACCTGTCACTAGTTTTAAATACCTCGGCATATGGTTTGACTCCCACTTAACATTCGGGATGCACATTGATACACTGACATCCAAAACCTATGCCAAACTAAGTGTACTTTACAGGAACAAATCCTCCCTAAGTCTGCTGGTCAGAAAGCGTATCACACAGCAGATGCTAATGCCAATTATCGGCTATGGAGATATAGTATACGGCTCGGCACCCCAAACCCACCTTAGCAAACTTGACACCCTCTACTATTCAATATGCCGTTTTGTTCTCCAACACATGCGAAATGCCAAAGAACTAGATTGGTCATCACTTGAGTGTAGGCGCAAAGTTCACCTTTCCTGTTTTGCCTTCAAATACTTTTTGGGCAAGCTACCCATCTATCTGAACAAGTTCCTCACCCCTACCACATGCAGCACGTATCATCTGAGATCTGACTCCAAAAGACTGTTCATGGTCCCAAGGTTCAACAAAGTATCCGGCCGCTCCTCCTCTTACCGTGCACCCCAAAACTGGAACAGTTTACCGGAGACTCTCACAGCCACCACCAGTTTAAGTTCTTTCAAAACCAAAGCTGTCTCACATTTTAATCTGGTCTGTAACTGTTACATACGCCCATAATATATATTATCTCTAACTGTGCATGCAATGTCTTGTATATAATGTATACCCTGTTCACTTATGTAACTGTATTTGTAACCATGTATTTGTCATTTTAACTCTATGCCCAGGACATACTAGAAAACAAGAGGTAACTCTCAATGTATTACTGCCTGGTAAAACATTGTATAAATAAATAAAATAAATACATTTTTCTCAACCCACTTTTCAAATAACATTCAATAGTTGATGCTTGGAGGTGTCTGCATCCGGGTATGAGAGACTACTCATTTGATTCTAATGGCTTCTATTCCCGTTGTTATCTACTTGTAACACTCCTATAGGTGGTCACACATAAGGCATTCATAATCCCCATTGTCCCGGGCACTTAACATTTGCCTCAAAATGGCTCCAAATAGGAAGCCTGTATATTAGGGTGACCAGATTTTGAAAATGAAAAACCGGGACACATTTTTTTTTTTTTACATAACAGTTTATTTATTGTAGTACACTTATACTTTACTATCCTTAGTCCTTGTTACGTGCGTGTGTGCGCGTGCGTCGGATGACCTCACTAATCGAAAAAAAACAAAAAAAAAACAGATGTGAATGATTCTGAACCCATTAACCAGTGTCAGGATGCCCCCTCTTCACAATTTCTAAAGCAGCAATCCCGTCTGGGATCTTACCTGATCCGCAGTCTCTCAAGGTACTGTACTGGAGGGGAGGTGTTCCCTACCTGTCTTCCGATGTCTCCTGCATGAAACTTGAGTCAGATCTGGAAGAAAGAAGGGTAGGTTACTTCAGTGTAGGTATACGGCAGTTAAGATAAGACATAGAGGGTGAGCGAGACGGAGAGAGAGAAAGAGGGAGACAGGGGGAGAGAGAGAGAGAGGGAGACAGGGGGAGAGATAGAGAGAGAGAGGGAGACAGGGGGGGAGAGAGAGAGGGAGACAGGGGAAGAGAGAGAGAGAGGGAGACAGGGGAAGAGAGAGAGAGAGGGAGACAGGGGGAGAGAGAGAGAGGGAGACAGGGGGAGAGAGAGAGAGAGAGAGGGAGACAGGGAAGAGAGAGAGAGAGGGAGACAGGGAGAGAGAGAGAGAGAGAGAGAGAGAGAGAGAGAGAGAGAGAGAGAGAGAGAGAGAGGAGAGAGAGAGAGAGAGAGAGAGAGAGAGAGAGAGAGAGAGGGAGACAGGGGGAGAGAGAGAGAGAGAGAGGGAGACAGGGGGAGAGAGAGAGAGAGAGAGAGGGAGACAGGGGGAGAGAGAGAGAGAGGGAGACAGGGGGAGAGAGAGAGAGAGGGAGACAGGGGGAGAGAGAGAGAGAGGGAGACAGGGGGAGAGAGAGAGAGAGAGAGAGAGAGAGACAGGGGGAGAGAGAGAGAGAGAGAGGGAGACAGGGGGAGAGAGAGAGAGAGGGAGACAGGGGGAGAGAGAGAGAGGGAGACAGGGAGAGAGAGAGAGGGAGACAGGGGGAGAGAGAGAGAGTGAGACAGGGGGAGAGAGAGAGAGGGAGACAGGGGGAGAGAGAGACAGGGGGAGACAGGGGGGGAGAGAGAGAGAGAGAGACGGAGGAGAGACAGGGGGGGAGAGAGAGAGAGAGACGGGGGGAGAGATGGGGGGGGAGAGAGAGAGAGAGAGACGGGGGAGAGATGGGGGGGGAGAGAGAGAGAGAGACGGGGGAGAGATGGGGGGGGAGAGAGAGAGAGAGAGAGATGGGGGAGAGATGGGGGGGGAGAGAGAGAGAGAGAGATGGGGGAGAGATGGGGGGGGAGAGAGAGAGAGAGAGACGGGGGGAGAGACAGGGAGGGAGAGACAGGGAGAGACAGGGAGGGAGGGAGGGAAAGATAGAGGGAGGGAAAGGTAGAGGGAGGGAAAGGGAGAGGGAGGGAAAGGGAGAGGGGAGGGAAAGGGAGAGGGAGGGAGGGAAGGAGAGAGAGAGAGAGGGGGACAGGGGGAGAGAGGGAGACAGGGGGAGAGAGGGAGATGGGGGGAGAGAGGGAGACAGGGAGACAGGGGGAGAGAGGGAGACAGGGAGACAGGGGGAGAGAGGGAGACAGGGGGAGAGAGAGAGACAGGGAGACAGGGGGAGAGAGGGAGACAGGGGGAGAGAGAGAGAGGGAGACAGGGGGAGAGAGAGGCAGGGGGAGACCGGGGGAGAGAGAGAGACAGGGGGAGACGGGGGGAGACAGGGAGGGAGGAAGAGGGGGAGACAGGGAGCGAGGGAGGACAGGGAGGGAGGGAGAGGGGGAGACAGGGAGGGAGGGAGAGGGAGAGACAGGGAGGGAGAGGGAGAGACAGGGAGGGAGAGACAGGGAGGGAGGGAGAGGGAGAGACAGGGAGGGAGAGACATGGAGGGAGGGAGAGGGAGAGACAGGGAGGGAGAGACAGGGAGGAAGAGGGAGAGACATGGAGGGAGGGAGAGGGAGAGACATGGAGGGAGGGAGAGGGAGAGACAGGGAGGGAGGGAGAGACAGGGAGGGAGGGAGAGGGAGAGACAGGGAGGGAGGGAGAGGGAGAGACAGGGAGGGAGGGAGAGGGAGAGACAGGGAGGGAGAGGGAGAAACAGGGAGGGAGGGAGAGACAGGGAGGGAGGGAGAGACATGGAGGGAGGGAGAGGGAGAGACAGGGAGAGACAGGGAGGGAGAGATAGTTTCTGTTTATGGTAACCTGAGAGCTTGTTTTGGGATTTTTTTCTTTTGTATTTTATTATCTCTTTCCTATAGCACCAACAGAAGCTTATACACACTCGCATTCTCTCTCTAGTATGTATTCATTTTAACTATGTAATCATTTTAATAATTGCCCTCTAATGCAGGGGAACGCAAACTTTTGCTGCTGTGCCCCCGTCTTGCTTGCCCCAGTCCTCACACCACCCCTTCCCCACCCCCTACCTTGCATCCGCGTCAAATGACACTGCAGGGGTTATGTCAAGAGGGCGGGGAGGAGCGCGGGGCCTCTGCAACCGCCCGCACCCCTGCTCTAATGCATGCCCTTATTCTCTCCCATCTGGATTATTGTAACATACTGCTAACAGGCATCCATGCCTCATAACGTTCTCCTTTGCAATCTATCCAAAATTCTGCTGCTAGAATAATTTCACTTTCTCCAAAACGGTCTCTGCTCATCTTCTCCTTGAAGCAATCCAAGCTTCTTAAAAAAAAGTGGTATCCGGAGCTGAATCCCATTCATTTGAGCACCGGGGACCCAATGCTTCCGGAGATACTTACCTCCTTAGTAGGAGCTATGCAGGTGATTTTTTATCAAATTTGAGTTTATTTTGATGAGCTTTATAATATTTGCTAAGGCCTGGGACATAGTGGTGTGAGCAAGGCTGAGCCGTGCTGAGCCGCGCTCACACTCGGCACTGAGCCCTGCATCCGCAATGAGAGTGGCCTTAGCAGGGGCTCGCGCACGCGTCTGCACGCATGGGGAAGCGTGTGTCTCGCGAAGTTTTCAAATTTGGCGCTCACCGGAGCGCAGGGCCAGTCACGTGAGTGGTTCGCCAATGAGGGCAAACCAGCTCCGTGACGTCACTGGCCCGCCCCCGACACACCCACGGACGGCGCGCTGTGTAAGGCCAGGGAATGCACCGCTTTCCCTGAGCTCAGCGCGCCTCCGCACTCGGCAAACCACTATGTCCCAGGCCTAAGCTTTAACCTATACTTGTGTTATGTATGGAATTGTGTGCATAGTTACTGCTTGTCGCTAGGGTTGCCAGGTGTCCGGTTTTCACCCGGACAGGCCGGTAATTCTGTTGCCTGTCCGGTATAAAATCGGTGGCGGAGGGCAGCGCAAGCGCGAGGGCAGAGAGTGCAGAGAGAAGTACTGAGACTGGGGACGAGCAGGAGCACTCGTGTGTGTGTGCAGCCTGTCCCTGATTGGAGGAGCGGAGAGCCAATCAGAGGACAGTGGGTGCGGAGCCCACACCCTGGTGGCCCAGAGACGTCTGTGTCCTTCCTGGCAATAAGGTAAGGACACAGATTGGGGGCCACGGTGAGATGGTTACAGGATGGGGGGGCCAGGGTGAGATGGTGAGAGGATGGGGGGGCCAGGGTGAGATGGTGAGAGGATGGGGGGGCCAGGGTGAGATGGTGAGAGGATGGGGGGGGCCAGGGTGAGATGGTGAGAGGATGGGGGGCAGGGTGAGATGGTGACAGGATGGGGGGGCCAGGGTGAGAGGATGGGGGGCAGGGTGAGATGGTGACAGGATGGGGGGGCCAGGGTGAGAGGATGGGGGGGGGCAGGGTGAGAGGATGGGGGGGGGGGCAGGGTGAGAGGATGGAGGGGGCAGGGTGAGATGGTGAGAGGATGGGGGGCAGGGTGAGATGATGGGGGGGTAGGGTGAGATGGTGAGAGGATGGGGGTGCAGGGTGAGATGGTGAGATAATGGGGGGGGCCAGGGTGAGATGGTGAGAGGATGGGGGGTCAGAGTGAGAGGATGGGGGGCAGGGTGAGATGATTATGGGGGGGGGGAATAAGATGGTGATGGGGCCAGCTTGGGAGATGAGATCATGATGATGGGGTATATTTTAAATTTATTGGGGAGGTGGGGGTATATTTTAAATGTATTGGGGAGGTGAGGGTATATTTTAAATGTATTGGGGAGGTGGGGGTATATTTTAAATGTATCGGGGAGGTGGGGGAATATTTTAAATGTATTGGGGAGGTGGGGGTATATTTTAAATGTATTGGGGAGGTGGGGTATATTTTAAATGTATTGGGGAGGTGGGGGTATATTTTAAATGTATTGGGGAGGTGGGGGTATATTTTAAATGTATTGGGGAGGTGGGGTATATTTTAAATGTTTTGGGGAGGTGGGGTATATTTTAAATGTATTGGGGAGGTGGGGGTATATTTTAAATGTATTGGGGAGGTGGGGGTGTATTTTAAATGTATTGGGGAGGTTGGGTATATTTTAAATGTATTGGGGAGGTGGGGGTATATTTTAAATGTATTGGGGAGGTGGAAGTATATTTTAAATGTATTGGGGAGGTGGGGGTATATTTTAAATGTATTGGGGAGGTGGGGGTATATTTTAAATGTATTGGGGAGGTGGGGGTATATTTTAAATGTATTGGGGAGGTGGGGGTATATTTTAAATGTATTGGGGAGGTGGGGGTATATTTTAAATGTATTGGGGAGGTGGGGGTATATTTTAAATGTATTGGGGAGGTGGGGGTATATTTTAAATGTATTGGGAGGTGGGGGTATATTTTAAATGTTTTGGGGAGGTGGGGGTATTTTTAAATGTTTTGGGGAGGTGGGGGTATTTTTAAAATGTATTCTGGGAGAGGTGGGGGTATTATTTAAATGTATTCGCGGGTGCGTGGGGGTATTTTTTATATGTGTTCAGGGGGCGTGGGTGTCCAGTATTTTTGGACAAGCCACCTGGCAACCCTACTTGTCGCTGGTTGTAAAATATGGAAGAAAATATTGAACGCAGAAAAAACACCCACAGATTGTTGTGGGTTTTCCAGAGGAAAAACATAAACTGCCCCTGGGGATAACTTAGAAATGTGTAAGCGAAAATGATCCTAAGCTTTTACATGTAATCTTACATTGATATCCTGGTAACTGGATATCATTACAGAAGTATGACTTTATTGAAACATATTCTCACACAGAATCACCTCCCTCTGCCTTTGTTCAGTCAAATTTGCTCAATGTGTTCAGTTCCGCTGATCACTACCAGTATTATGGTAAAGTTAAAAAGGACAAGAGACTAACTTAAGAATCGAAAAACATACACATGGCTTTATAATAACATCTCTTATTAATAATACGTATATAAATCCTTTATTAATCTCAATTATTTTTATTATTCTAAACGGTAGGTTTGCTTTTCTTATTTTGTTATTTCGCTGATTTCCTGGTGTTTGTTCCCTTCTATCTCTTTCACCCCTCCTGTTTTGTTAGCTGTATAACCAACATTTAAACGTTTATCTGGTTAAAAATTGTCAATGTTAAAAGAGAAAATAGAGGAAGAAGAAAAGATAATTTAACAACTTTTAAATGGCACACGGCAATTACTCTGTATATTTCTAACGGTATCTGGCTAACATTGTGATTGTTTGTAATATACTGTACTAGTAATATATATTTGTTTTCTATGTATATAAAATTTTTTAAAACCCTAGAAAAATAATTGCATAGAAAACCAAGTAGATAAAGTGCATACGGTTTGAATTTCTACCAGTACAATTCTGGTCGATTCCACAACCAAGAGATAGATTCAGGGATTGCACCTTTAATTTATTCAGTGCTGAAGGGGCCTGCAGGGCATTACTGAGCAAAAATAAAAGAGGGTTTCCCCTTTTTGTGGTTAGCCAGGGATCGAACACAGAGAGTAGAGGAGCTGATCTCTGTTTGAATGGTGCAGAGACAGACTCCTTACCTCTGCACCCAATCTCTGACCAAGAGAAGGAACGTGCCGAGAGTTATTCATGTGTAAAGCACTAACGTCACACTGAGTGTCAGAGGGCAGAGCAGCTGATCCTGTGGACTCCCTCTGCTGGGCATAACCCCTAACTGGGACTTGTTTCTGTTAGTCCTCCTCCTAACCCACTAACATATTACACCTGCTGACTATGCTCAGCCATAAAACAGCTTCTCCAGTCTTTAAAAAAAAAAAAAAAAAAAAGTCTGATATCAAGTTAACCCTTTCACTGCCAGACTGCCCAGCGATGCCTTGCTTTGCAATTACAGATGTCCTTAGGGAATGACAACACTTAAAATGTTAAACCTGTGCGGCCCAGGAGACTTAGAGGGGCAGCCCCCAATAGTACAAAGTGAACTAAGGGCAGCCGCATGTTTAGTAGGCTATTCGAGTCAACTTGACACCTTTAAAATAAATTGGACAAGTATTTTTTAACATATATTTTTAAACATGTAACATTTCCATAGTGGGCAATAGGTTTTTTTTTTTTTTTTACAGTATTTTTCTAATGTCTGTTGATGACCAAACTGTGAGTACTCAAAGCAAAATAACAATATACCGGTGGCCTTATTTGAAAAGTAATTATTACATCTATTATTCTGTTAAAATACTGGCTACAGTAATTGCCAACAGACTCAACCCTCTTATGCCAGCCTTAGCTCATCAAGATCAGTCAAGTTTTATTTTATCCAGTCAGGTCGGTGATAACATTAGGCGAGTCATCAATGTCACACATGTAGTTATTGAATCCCTTACGTGGTTTTGTTAGTCAAAGCTGAAGAAGCCTTTGGAACTAACTTAAATATTCCATAGATAATTACGATTTTGGTCCCAACTGTCACGAGAGTGAGAGAGTGAGAGAGTGAGAGAGTGAGAGAGTGAGAGAGTGAGTGTGTGTTTTAAAGTGGTTAATAACAACCAGTCCTCCAGTTTAACTTTGCTCCTGGCAGGGCACCAAAAATGAGCATTCACCCCCCAAATCCATCACACTCCAACCCTATTATACTGCCATCGTGGTTCATTAATTAAATGTCTGGGTAAACAGGTAGGTCTTAAGCCTGTTTTTATCCTTTCCAGAGAGGGGGGGCCTCTCAAACTGAGTCAGACTGTTCCAAAGAGTGGTTGCAGCGTGGCTAAAAGCTTGTGCACCAAAGGCAGTCAAGGGCATTCAGGGAGCTGTTAGGAGTCCTTCACCTGCAAATTGAAGTGAGCGAATGGGAGTGTAGGAAACTAGAAGATATTTCACATAGCTGGGACCCTGGTCCTGTAATGCTTTCGATGTGAACAAGCCAATCTTTAAATCAATTCACCATTTTATAGACAGCCAGTGCAGAGAACGGAGAACAGGTGTCATGTGGCAAGAACGGGTCTGGTTAATTAACAGCCTGGCTGCAGCATTCTGCACCAGCTGCAGGTGGCGCAGCTCTGTTTCTGGAAGACCCAGGTAAAAGTGCATTGCAGTAGTCCAGGCGTGAGGACACAAAGTCATGGACAAGTGTTAGATCCTCTGAGAGGGGGTGATCACGTGCTTAATCCTGGCTATGCTCCTTAGGTAGAAGAATGAAGATTTGATCATGGCTGACACTGATGTTTAAAGGTCAAGAAACAGTCAAGGACAACACCAAAATTCCGCACCTGGACAGTTTAGCAATTGGGAACCCCTAAGCTTAAAGCCAGTGTGTTGATCTAGCTGCAGTCTTGTCTTCTGACGGTAAGCATCCACCACGAGCAAGATTTAACCACAAGATTGGCGTGGCAGACGTGGTGCCTATATTCAAATAGGGAACTAGCTCACAACCGGGGAATTACAGACCTGTAAGCCTAACATCAATTGTGGGGAAGCTACTTGAAGGTTTAGTACAGGATAAGATTCAAGAATACCTAATGCATAACAAAATTATTAGTAATAGCCAGCATGGATTTATGAAGGATCAGGCATGCCAAACTAACCTTATTCATTCCTTTGTGGCTTCAAGTACATAGATTTTGCACAAAAAAAAAAAAGTTGGACATCTTTTTGAAAGGAAAAGGATACAGGGATATACCAAATAAGTAAACATGGGAAGAATGTTGATCCAGTGAGTAATCTGATTACCAATATTTGGCACCAGGAAGGAATTCATTTTTCCCCTTATATCATTAGATATTTCACTGTGTTTACTGTAAATACAAATATAGGATAAAGTATCTGTCTAAATTTAGCATAGGATAAACTTGTGTCTTTTTTTCAACCTCATCTACTATGTAATCTCAACCAAGTGACACTCATCCACTCTTGGAGCTCAGATAAACATATATTGCTGACTGTAATGGTTCCCTAGTACCAGGTGCAAAGGATAATCAAAGTGAGAGTGTCATCTACATAGCAGTGATAGCCCAGGCTATATCGTCTAATTATGTCACCTAGTGGCAGCATATACACTGCGAACACCATAGGAGGTTGGAGTATATTTTAAACTATGATGGAGGGGGGAGGGACAAGAAAGAGATAATGAACTAAATAGAATAGATAGGGATGTGGAAATAGCAATGGGTCATGAAGGTAGAATGGGGGCAAGTTGGAGTTTGACAAGCAGGGAGACATCCATAGTAAATATAGATAATACTAGAAAACATCTAAAGACTAAATACAATTGGCATAGAAAGGCAGGAGAAGATAACATAATAGTACAGACTGAAAAAAACTTAAATGCATGCTTGCTAATGCAAGAAGCCCGACAGATAAAATGGGGGAGCTTGAAATAATAGCTACAAGGGAGCAGTGTGATATTTTAGGCATTACTGAAACGTGGTGGGATTAAACTGGTGACTGGCCAGTTCATTTAGAGGGTTATTCCCTTTTTTGGAAGGAGCAAGCAAAAAGAAGGATGTGGAGTATGTTTACATGGTAAACCAGATCTAAAACCTATTACAAGGGATGAGGTCTATGAAGGGAATGATGAAAATGTAGAGACCTTGTGGGTAGAAATTAGCAGTGGAGGTAAAAGTACAAAGAACATGTTTGTAGGGATCTGCTATACACCACCAAATATCTGAGATGGAGGAAGCCAAAATACTTCTGCAAATGGAGAAGGCATCAAAACTAGGTCATGTTTGCATAATGGGTGATTTTAATTATTCAGACATTGCCTCAGTCTATGAGATTAGCATTACAACAAAAGGAAACAGATTTTTGGGGGGTGCTTAAAGACAATTACATGACCCAAATTATCAAGGAACCAATCACGAAGAGGGGCAACACTGGATTTGGTAACAAATATTAAAGTCCGGGAACATTAGATCACATTTTGGCAAAGACCAATTAGATCAACACAGCCTAAGGCCTGCGACATCGTGGGATCAGCCTTGCTGATCCCTGCTGAGGCGCGCTCACGCTCAGCACTGAGCCCCTGCAGCTGCAATGAGAGCGGCTTTAGCAGGG
Organism: Ascaphus truei; assembly: GCF_040206685.1. Taxonomy (NCBI): domain Eukaryota; kingdom Metazoa; phylum Chordata; class Amphibia; order Anura; family Ascaphidae; genus Ascaphus; species Ascaphus truei. Next base: position 39,295,167 of record NC_134490.1, read on the forward strand.
GCTCACGCACGCTTGCGGAAGCGTGTGTCTCACCAAGTTTTCAGATTTTCCCGCTTGCCGGAACGCAGGGCCGGTCACGTGAGCGGTTCGCCCAATGAGGGCGAACCAGCTCCGTGACATCACCGGCCCGCCCCCAGACACGCCCACGGACGGCACCCTGTCTAAGGCCAGGGAGAGCACCGCTTTCCCTGAGCCTTAGCGCGCCTCCGCACAGGCAAGCTGGCTATGTCCCAGGCCTAAGAGGAGGCGTGTTGAGATTGGGTTCAAATCACAGATAGTCTGCTGCAACAACTCAATTGTTTGCACAAGGTCTTCTACATCCAGATGGTCAAAGCTAATCCATAAAGTCAGAGAACCTGAATGTTTATGCCTGGATACCCGACACTCAGATCGCACAGTCGGGATCCCAGCCCGGATGGAGGTTACTTTATCAGATAAGAGAGCAAAATCATCACAACAGGACTGTTAAAAGGCTTCACCACACCTGTAGTTAAAACCCAATTTCACTAAATGTGTCTGAAAATTAGGTCAACCTCTTCAAAAAGGTAATAGGTTTCATTAGAGCTCAAAGACATTACTTTATTTAAGATTACAAAATGCCAACAGTGCTTGTTATAGAAAAAAGGATTACAAAGACACAAAGTATATAGATGCAGACAGTTTACGACATAAAACAGAAAACCTAAGAGAATAATATTAGATCCTTCAAGAGGCGATGAAATATGAAAATCCACATGTTATCAGGTATAGTACACCTGTGGGTGAATTCTGTTTTAGGGATTTAGAACCCACACTTTTAACACCAAGCTGTGCATGTGACAAACACCATATGCGTGAGCCGGCCTTTGTGGGTGTGTCTTATCTCCCTTTAGCAGACACTTTTCAGCCTGGCTGCTCTAATAAAAGGGTATTTTATTAGAACATGGTACTTCGATCTCCCACTGTGCAGATGACTTGCTTTCGACTCTCCGGCAACCTCTGGTCCCTTTGCCTAACTTGTTGAGCGAGTTTGGGGAATCTAGTTCTCTGCCTGGCTTCAGGAATTAGAAGGTGAAATTTGAGGTTTTAAATATAAGCTTTTCTGATTTGATCCTTGAAACAAAATTTCTATTTTTCCTGCCAGACCATAAACTACTTTACTGGAGTTTATACAACTCCAACATACAATTCGCTTTAAATGGACAATGCTTCAGGTCTTTGAAAGCTCTAGGAGTGGAATCGCTACAGTCTAGTCTAGCTAATGACATGCATTAACAATCCTCCTTCCTCTAGGCATTTATACTTTTTTTTAAAGTCACATCCAGTATCTGTTCAAGAGGATCATGGACTTAATTCAGAAGCAATCCTATAAATATATGTAACACACCTATACCCCCCCCCCCCCCCCAAGGGAGATCTGATGGTCTTGGTAGTGTTATGGTGCTCACCTGCTGGCTCTCAGGAAGTTTGAGTCTCCACGTTGGTATGGGGAGTAAACAGTACAGGCTTTCAGGAAGGTGCCGTGCCTCCATTCTGCAGGGCTCTGCCAGACAGGGTTTATCCCCACAGGACCCTTTGCAGTAAGTTTAGTCACAGACCAGGAACGCTACAACATGATTTATTGATGAACCAGCTCACACTTCATATTCCTCCCATGCAAGAGACCGCGCAGTCCCTTGACTAGGCCCACAGGAGCTTGAGGCCCCTGGGCTAGTCTTTACCCCGATGGGGCAGGGTAGAATCCTGCCTACTCCCTAAGGAGCAGGCGACACTGGAACCACTACATTTAGAAGAAAGTCATGTTTTATACCAGGGGGGGGTCCCACTCCTAAGCTCCGGTAACTGGGCAGCACATGCTGGCCCATGTGAGAGGAACTTAACCCCAACACTGCCTGCTCCTTACTAGAAACTATAGTTTTAGGGCCAGGGAATATATAGCATGGGACACTGGGAGAGACACACGTATTAAGAGTGCTAACCTCATTTGTAACAAATGGTCAGTGGACTAAGTTTGCTCCCATTTCATCACTATTACATAATGGAAAATGTAGGCCATTTTATTCACTGGCTTAATTCTGAATCTAGAAATGATTGGGCTGTTATTGAAAGCTCGTGGGGTCTCCAACTTGATGATATACTACGGTTACCCAAGACACAGACCTAACTTAATTTACTCGCTGTTAATTAAACTGTCCCTTAGGAAGCGTAGCCATTTGCCATATTCCAATGTATTATATTCACACATGCTTTCTACATCAACATGTTTTTATCAGTTGTAATTATTGAAAAAAATAAAATATATCAAGTATTGAATTTAAGAATGTTTTTGAATGATTCAAGAACGTATCAAAACAGCATTGTTGAAGAATAAAATGTCAACCGTTACCAAATCTGGTTCTTAGGCAATCCCTGGTAACCAATGGAACCACACAGCAATTTAAAACCCATTGCGCTAACCCATAAAACTAACTGGCGCCGTCCTCTCACATAGGGAGAGTTACTTCACTACCACTCTGGAAGTTTTGAAAAAATAATGATCAAAGATTTTTCTGCAGGATGCAAATAAATAAATAAAGCCAAGACAATAACCAGTTATACATCTTTATTCATTTCCTATTTACAAAGTCCGAAGCAGGCTGCAGTCGGAGTGTGAACGCAGAAGTCCCGGTGACCTATTCGTACATTCAAGTTGCAAGACTGACGATTTCAGGCTAGGCAGTTACGGGGAGGACAGCTTGTAACACGTCAAAGTGGGGGGGGGGGGGGGAGGGGGGAAGCAGGCAGCCGCTATATTTACAATCAGAATATTTACAAAAATGGTATTTGGAGGGCGTGGGAAATAGAGGGCAAGCTTGAACACTGTGCTCTGAAAGTATGGAAATTTCATGTATACCTCAGGGTGCCAAGAGTGAATTGGACTTTTTTCTATTAAAAATAAGGACGTGCTCAGTGGCAACAGGGTGTATTGTTCCTCAAACCTGATTTATACCTCACCAGGCAGCAAAAGGGATAACTGAATGCCCCCAACCCTCTACAGGGGTGCGCAAACTTTGTCTGCGCCCACCTGCCTGCTCTGCGCCCCTACTTTTTCTCCAGCGTTATTTGCCATGGAAACACGTGGCCATTTGACCCCGTGGCGTCATTTGGCACAGTGTTGTCCTGGCGCAGCGTCGCCAGAAGCTGCAGGAGACATGGTTAGAAGGCGTTACACAGAGGCCTCACACGCTCCCCAGCATTTAATTTAAATGTTGTGGGGAAGAGCACAGGGCCTCTGTAAGCGCTGCGACCCCCCCCCCCCCCCCCCCCAGTTTGCGCACCCTTGCTCTATAATATCACATTACTGCTAAATCCCTTCACCCTGCAGTGCAAGGGCGATAGATGCAAGTGCTTTAAACCTTTTAATACGTATCCAGAAAATTAGCTTATCAGTTTCACATTGAATAGTGTGGATCCCGCAACGCTGTTTTACCAGAAGAGTTGGGAGGGGGGGGGGGGGGGGGCGGGAGAGGGTGCCAGCATTGCAACACAGATTAAAAGGCCAACGCTAACCTGGCCGTACCACTTCGCTGATATGGATTGCTTGCGACCGCAGTCAAAGTGCTAATTCACTAGATGCGTCGAAATGTGACGGACAAAAATAACAAGCAAACAAAAAAACGACATTTGACCCTTGGAGATGCATACACGAGACCCTCTTCTATTAGCCAGGTTTGAAACGTGACCCCTTCCCGGGCACAGGGACCTCCAAGAGCAGTGGTTAAGCGTTACTCTACTACTCCAAGGTAAAGGCTCAATCCCACTAACTGACTGAATATATAAATATATCACCGAATCGAAAGCCATTTCCCCAGTGAAACTGTTGCTTTCATGAAAATTACATCTGTTGACCCTTTCACTGCCAGATGGACCTGGCAGGAAAAGGTTATGGTACCTACTAACTCCATATGTAACAGCTGCTATCCACACAGCCACTAACCTAAAGAAAAGCAGAGTTGTTGGCATTGCGGCCTTATACCTGCTGTGAGGCTGGCATGTTTTTTGCTTTGGAGGAGTTTCCAGTAGTGGGGAGAGGCAGGGGGTAATATTTCTCAGACACCTAGTCATTAAGAGGCACAAGGAGGGAGGTGAATAACTACATGGTGGCACTGCAGGGGTTTTATTCCCCAAATCAAGGGCTGTTATTTCCCAACCACCTGATGCTGGCCCACATGGGTGTGCCATCCAAACCTGGCAGGTGCAGAATGTCCAGATGGTCTGGTCTGCTTCCCTCAAGTGACATGGGTAGCGGCAAGCCCCCTATACCCAAGGAGGGCACGCCAGGGGAGAGCCCTCCGCCCTCCTATGTGTAGAAGATTATTTCAGGGATCTGTCCGTCCTCCACGGAGGTCCCGTTGTTGTTTCCGGCCGCGTAGCAGAAGGTGAAGCAGGTCTTGGCGCCCGTTGTAGGGGACTCGTGGATGACTTTGCGCAGCCCTTTAGTACCATAATGGGAGTCTGGACCCTGGAAGACATAGGGATGTAGATTTGACTCCTTTCCTCTGCCAGGACCAACATGTGCTGCACTGAGCTAAAAACTCCACCGTTAGCAGCGAATGGGTTAATAAAATGTGCGTTCTATTGCAACTATTTTGAAACCCATGTTGGTTACAAAAATTGATTATTAACAGGAAATCAAATTACTAAGCAAAAATTCCAAAAACGTTTCCAACAATGTGTTTGAAAGTTCCAACATTTTCAACTACTCACAGCGACCTCTCATGGCAAGGTATACAAGATATTTAGGTTTATAAGCCAGGGAGTTTTTTTCTATGAAAACTACAGGAGTACAAAGAATTCAGATTAGAGGACGTGGTATAAAATAAGGAAATTAGGACTTGCCTGATCTGGGGTTACCATGGCATGCTGGGCAATCTTATACTTTAACAAAACTATGCAACTAAAACACCAGATGAAATGAAATATTGGAATAAATTACAGATGTGTGCTACCGTTTATGTAGCAGGTTATAGGTAACCAGGGTTAATAAAGATGAAATGTTAGGATTGTTTAATGAATTTGGATGTACTTTGGGTCTTGTGTTTCTTTTGTTTGTCGGTTTATAATGTCTCCACACATACCATCTATCTTACTGAAAACTATTTCCCCAGGTAACAGGTGAAACTTTTACCTTAAGGGAGACATCTGTTTAACACTTACACTGCCACAGGGGCCTTTCATAGATGAAGTTACAGCGTACAGAGTTTTCCAAAGCAGGTCTCTTCATGTGTATTGTGCACTACACATGAAGAAGAGACCTGTGAGGTTTGGAAAGCTCTGTACAGGTCAAGGAGAGATGTAGTCCCCCTGGCAGCAAAGGGGTTAATTTCACACTGCATTATAATAATGATAACAATGCCTATCGCCTCATGTTCAAGATAATGTGCCAGCTGGAGTTGGTGGTACCTTCAGCGTGGCGCAGGCGGTGTAGTTGACGTTGGGCAGGATCTCTACGGGTTCTTTAAACATGACTCTAAAGGTGCTGGAGGACCCGTCGCAGCTGAAGCCTGTGTCGTTCTGACCAAGCACTGTATTGCTGTCCGTGTGGATAATCTAAGCAGGGAAGAGCAGAGCAGGAGAAGTTAGAGTTAGGATTGTTCTGCCATTGGGACTCATGTTCTTCCACAATTTCGGATCTGTGCCGTCTATATAAAAAAAAAATAATAATATCAATTTGAACAAATAAAAGATGTTCTACTTGGTGGAATATATTACATTACTTTTGTCATTGTTATGTGCGCTTTTCTGTGTCCGCCCTGTAACACTGTCACAACCCTTTGAATCCCCTAGGTCAGGAAGCACTGGGTAAAACCCCTGTGCTGTCAAACTGTCCCTCTGTAAAGTTAAGACGCACCAACTTTTAGGAATAACCAACAGATTTGCAAACAAATTTTTTTTTTATTTAAAAAAAAAAAAAAAAAAAAAAAAAAAAGGGGGGGGGGGGGGGGTTTCCATTACCCAAAAATCCTGGCCTATTCAAGTCACTGCCAGAAAGACAGACAGCAAAGGGGAAAAAAACAAAAAAGCTTGCACAAAAATTCCCTACCTGTATATTCACTTGATAATCAGTCGGGCCGTGTATCGAGCCGTACATTGCAAAACCGACCACAAATATCCTTCGATTTACAGAGAATCTGAAAATGTAACAAGACGAAAGCAAGTTAGTGGCGTCAGCAACCACAGAACGTGCCTTTTTCATACTTAAAATTACAGTTCAGCGTGTAAATGCAGCCACAAACATAACCCTTTGTGCTCTTACAAAAAATATCTAGTCTGTTTTTTTAACCCCCTTGATGCCACATGGGGGGGGACACCATGTGGCATCAAGGGGGTTAAAAAAAAAACCTGCCCTAATATTGAACCCTTCTAAATGATTACTTCGCATGCACCACAGCAACAATGGCCTATCGTGAAAGTAAGCTCAGTGTAGTGGCCTTAGAAACAGATTACCAGCCTTATTTTTTTTCATAACTGTAGTTGGTCTCCTTTTCATTTTAAAAAGTCCTGCAATATGCAGAACGGCAGACCACTACTCCATGTACAGTAGCGAGAAAAATTGTGTGAACCACTTAGGATTTTCTCATATTTCAAACCTAAAATGTTATTAGATCTTAATCTAACGCCTAATAGATAAAAGATAACCTGAACAACTGACAAAAACATGATATTTTTTCAACATTGTTGGCACCCCCTTGAGCCGCAATGACTTCAAACAAGCGATTCCTGTAACTGCTGGTTAGTCTCACACATCGGTTTGGAGGAATTTTGGCCCATTCCTCCTTACAGAACTGCTTCAACTCAGTGACATTTGAGGGCATCCTTGCATGGACAGCTCGATTCAGGTCCTGCCACAACATTTCGATTTTGTCGACTTTGACTATGCCATTCTAAAACTTGGAATCTCTTCTTCTGCAGCCATTCTTTTGTAGGTCTGCTTGTATGTTTAGGATCATGTTCTTGTTGCATAACCCACTTTAGCTTCAGCTTACCGACTCATGGCCTGACATCCGCATCTAAAATCTTCGGATACAATGCAGAATTCATGGTTGCAGAATTCATGGTTGTATAAATGATGGCAAGTCGCCCAGGTCCAGAGGCAGCAAAGCAGCACCAAACCATAACATTCCCACCACGCTTGACAGTTGGAATGAGGTTCTTCTGTTCGAACGCAGCATTTGATTTTCGCCAAACATATTGTTTCTCATTGAGGCCAAAAAGTTCTCTCTTTGCCTTGTCTGTTCTAGAAGTCTTGTGGATCATCTATGTGCTCTTTGGCGAACTTCAGATGAGCAGCAATGTTCTTTTTACAGCCTTCTGGCTATCTTTCCATGAACACCATTCTGGTTCAGGCTTTTTCTGATAGTCGAGTCATGAACACTGGTGAGTGGCCTGCAGATCCATGGATGTTCCTCTGGGATTCTTTGCGACTTCCTGAATTTGCCGGTATACTCTTTTAGCGATTTTGGTAGAACAAACGCTCCTGGCTAGTGACTGTAGTCTTGAACTTTCTCAATTTGCAGACTGACAATGGATTGGTAGAGCACCAAATCCTTAGAAATGGTTTTGTAGCCCTTTCTAGACTGATGAACATCAATGACCACTTTTTCTCGGGTCCTCAGATTTATTTTGATCATGGCAGAACATGTTCCACACACCTGTATGGCGAAGACCAAACTCACAAAGTTTCTGATCTATATAGGGTGGAAAAAAGATCAAGGATTCCACATTCGTGCTGCCTGATGTAGGTAGAAGACAGATCCCCTTGCTGCTGGGCGCATGGAGTCACTCCCCAATAACTCCTAAGCGAGATAAACCTTCTGGCTCTCTCTGAAAAACGATAAAAATATGCACACAGCGCACCGGGTGTCAGTACAAATATAGTATTAATATTTATTGCAGGTTCACTGAAAATGACCGGTAAAATAACCAATCTAAAACAAAATATAATCTAAACACAGTCACCTAAATGACAAATAATCGGATGACAATATGTCCCATATTGTCATCAGATTATCATTTATATGGCATATGTAGCAATGTGGGTTTTATAGTTAGCCGTTGATGCACATATGTTGGTTTCAGTAGCTTCATTTGTCACCTAGGTGACTGTGTTTAGATTTTATTTTAGATTGGTTATTTTACCTGTCAGGTTCAGTGAACCTGCAATAAATATTAATACTATATTTGTACTGACCCCCGGTGCTGTGTGCATATTGTTATCGTATATATAGGATGGGGCCTCCCAAACTCACCCCTGAAGATCTACCTAATTCTTTAAACACCTGATTCTAACTATCCCCTTTAATTTAGCTGATAAAATCAGGGTTTCAATTACTTTTTCACATACCCCGACTCTTAATTACTTATTGTTTGTCTAAATCAGATGCACATCTTTTCCCCCTGAACCCCCCCGCTAATTCATGCATCATTTTGTTTCAAAAGACATGGAATTGGTTATTTAATAAGAGACTACTTTTGATTCAAGATGGTTGTCATGGAGAAACGATTACATTTCCGTAATTACGATTGCGGTTCACAAAGTTTCTCTCACCACTGCATATGTTTGATATCAGCCAAGTCCTAGTCTAGGAGACATTACTTTAGAATCGTTTGAAACTATTGTGAGATTTAATATATATTTTCTCGTCCCTTTTCTTGTCTCCCTCCCACTTTAAGTTCTGCATCCCCAGCCACACTTAACTTTACAAAATAAAAAAAACCTGTTTGGGGGGGTGAAGGAAGGTTGCAGCATAGTGTTCATATAGCAGTGTCTGTTATTTATTCACACTTGTTCCACTCCAGCAGGTAGCATAGAGCTATTTTCCATGCTCTTTAAAGATACTTACTAGAGCAGGGGTGGCCAACTGCAGTCCTCAAGGGCAACCAACAGGTCAGGTTTTAAGCATATCCCCGCTTCAGCACAGGTGGCTCAGCCAACGACTCAACCACTTGTGCTGAAACAGGGATATCCTTAAAACCTGACCCGTCGATGGCCCTTGAGAACTGGAGTTGGCCACCCCTATACTACAGAAACAGTCTTATCCTGAGCTCCTCTGAGAAGTACATTTGAAGCCCAGATTTGGGCTAGTTTTCAACAATATAACCATTTAAAAATCAGTTTTTTGCCCTTTTTGACATTCATATTTTGCCCTTGTGTTTCTTTATGGTAATTTCTCATGGTGATTTAACCGAATCTCGTTATTTAACAATTTAAGTGTATAGGACCGTAGTCTCTATAATTTTTTTTAACACACAATAATCCAGGATAGCGCTGTGTGCATCGTGAGACACAGCTGGCTTCATTCACACACACAGGACAGGCGCCGGCGCAGAACCATCATCCGTGAGTACCGTACCTTATGCGGTCACTGGTCCCGCTATAGCCCCAGCGGCTCTCCACCTGCTGGAAGCGGTTGATGCTGCACTCCTTCCCTCGAAGGCAGCAGCGAGGCCGGTCTATGAACTCCACCCGAGGTTTAGGGTTGACGGTAAAGTGCAGAAAGAGGCTTACCACCTCCCGGTCTGTCAGAATCCCAGATTGCGCCGGGCCTGGGAGAGAGAAGAAGCAGCTTCTAGTTTACACAACGGATGATACCGGTGTCTTCTTACACTTATTTTCAAATAACACTTAGAAAACAAAAATGACCTGAAACGATTAAGCACAAAGGACAATTGGTGCAGGACAGTTTTAAGCAAAGTAGAGTTAATCAAATTTATCAGAAAAACTGTGCATGAGCCACAAAACACAGATGCAGAAATAACAGTAAAAACAGATTATAAAAATAAATAACTTCTGTATTTTTTAGGTCAGCTTGTGATTTGGGAAATATTAAAATAAAAAGATTGAGCGTTCGTTTTACACCCAATATAATGGTTTCCAAGTTCTGTCCCTAAATAACAAATTAATTAAATTACAAATGGTAGAACACAAAAGAAAAACAGGCGCTGTTAATAATTCACCATTAGTGGGTATTAATGCAAAAATAGTGATAAATATAAATCACAACAGTGACAGTAACGCTGTCAATGGATCCATCTTTCCTGGAGGGAGATGCTGCTGAAAATTTTGAAAGCAGAATTCAGGGGTCTGAGGTGGAACCACCTGGACTTCTACGCAGGTACCTGCAGCAAACTCCTCGATGGTCATAAGGGGAAAGCGGATGAGGGACAGCGTTTTGCCCAGGGCCTTGCGCTTGTTCTCAGAGGTGACCGGCTGCTGCTGCCGCTGGCACTCGGCCTCCGACCAGCGCACCACAGCGTTGAAGAGTCGGATTTCGCGGATTCCCAGCGTATCCCGTTCCAGGACCGCGACCAGTGTGTCTGCAAGTGGAGCAGAGGGGGGAAGGGGGAGCGCTGCTGACAGTCAGTGAGAGGCAGAGCCCAGCATAAAACAATAAAATTTTATTTTTCTTATATAGCGCCGACAATGTGCACAGCATGAAGCGCGGAGATGTCAACGGTTCGAGATCACAAGAAACGGAGATTCAAAACCATTAAGCCTGGAGTTCTCCTTAGTGACTATGTTTAAGACCTTTTACACAACAGAACACATCATTACAATGGAAATACACAATAAATCAAAATATTGTATTATATTTATTGAATAATATGAACCAATGCAAAGGGTTCAAAACATTTCCATTTTTCTAGATAATTACATTACACCTGGATAACATATTTGGTATAACTACTTGACACAGCATTGATAAATACCCATTTGTAAATGCGCTGCTGCACTGTTGTGTTATCATATTTACCCAAAACATACAAGAGTACATAACTGCTATCCTGCCTACCGGGTCTTATGTCGCTGTATCTTGACCCATTCTTCAGCTTGGCAAAATACACACTGAACAAGATGCGAGGTGCGAGTAGATTACCTAAATCAATGTCCGTGAAGCCCTCTGCATTTATGGCGTCGGAAGTGTTTTTGTCGATGTTTTCCAGGCAGAGGCTGGCGAGCTGAGGTTCGTCAAAGAGTCGAGCCTGGGGATACAGGACAGAAGGGTCAGCAGACAAACTTTGGGGATTAATCAAAGCTTTCATCTTTGAAGAACTGTAATGTTTTTCCCTTTTCGGGGACCAACATTGCAGTTCTTCAAAGATAACAACGACATACTATAATATCTAAGAAGAACTCCAATATTGCTCCCCTAAAAAGGTATTACAAACTACATTGCCCCATAACCAATATAAACAACACCACGAATGTAGAATAAAACGGGGGATTTGCTTTTGCAATACTAGTGCAAAACTGGGTAAAAAGACTTAGTACCGAGTATGCCTGCACACTTCCAATTAACGTCACATTCTTTCCTTAAAATGACGCACCTGCGTGAGGAGCATGAAAGCGTTATCGGCTCGGAGGTTCTTCTTCAGGAACTCCACACAGTGCGCCTCCAAGGCAGGTACCGCATATTTTTTGGCTGTGTACAGGGTCGTCATGACTGTCTCCGGACCGATCTGCACCTCGTCAGAGTACAGGAACCTGGAATGAGAATTCTTCGTTAGATTAGTGCCCTGTACAAGTCCAGCCCCGTTGTACCAAATCTTGGAGAATTTGTCCTTTTCAAATTGCAGCGCCCCTGCTCCCCCCCCAACAAATTACCTATCTGGAAAAATCAGCTCAATGTGTTATTTTTTCCTAGCCATATTGTATTGTAATGTTTAAATGTAAAGGAACAAAGCCTGCAGTAAAGTGTCCACATGTCAACCTCTGCAATTTATGCTCACTTTCTTCAGAAAGCACATAGCTGTTTTCCATGCAAACTACGGAAAAGCCTACCAAAGAAACTGCAATTCACTCTAGTAATAAAGATGAAATAATGTAGGATATCCTTTACAAAAAAAAAATGTATCATATAAAAATATTAACATCTGGTTAAGGTCTAGAAAATGTCGATAAGGAAATAATTTGTACAAATTACGTTTGTGATGATAAAAGATGAAGTGGGCCACTCAAAAAAGCGACTTACTTTAGCAGAGCAAGAAAAGCAGCTGGCTCAACATCTGGTAGTTCAATTTCCGTGGATGTTGTGGCCATGCCACCATTAAACATGGCATCGAAGACTGCACTTCCCACCGCCAAAACAAACCTAACGAATAAGTATAAATAAATGAAAATACAAAGTCACTGACATCCACCGCTGCAATTGGCACCAACGCTATAACTACCAAATATAATACATGCTAAAAACGGTGGCATTCCAGAAACCCTTTCGTTTCTTTTTTTAGTTTAAAAAATAAAAAGACCGCTAATTGAAGCATGACCGATTTTAAAGCACATGATAATTATATTAATATCAGCTGTAATTATAATTTTATACCTGTTACTTGTCTAGCATAGTTAATGATAGAAAGATTTGTAATGGTCTGTTTGCATGAAACAGCCAGAAAGTAAGAAAGAATCTACACAGATTAAGGTCTTGTTTTGACTATATTACTACAGTTTTAAAACAAATCTATCTAGTCAAAGCAATGGTTCCCACCTTAATTACAAACGCAGCGTTGTAAACCAAAACACATTTCTGTCAACTAAATCCAAATTTCCAGGGGAGGTTAATACAGCTAAACACACACACAACTCAGGGAGTGGGGGGGAGGATTGTCAGGACTACAAATCCCAAAATTCTCATGGGTAGGAGTTAAAAAGCAACAGCCCCAGACCATAACAGGATGACAACGCTTACAATTATTTTAAAAACGTACACCAAACAAGTTTGTTTTCTTCAGATGTCTTCCAAACCAGAAAATCATATATATAGATATATAGATAAAGAGTAGCAGGCACTGCAGGTCTTGTGGAAAAAATAGCAATAGTTTAATACACAGGTCAACATTTCAACTCTCTCTGGAGCCTCATCTTCTAGGGAAATGTTACAAGCTGTTTTAATGTAAAGAGATTATTGTATGTCTTTATTTATATAGCGCCATTATGTACATAGCGCTTCACAGAAGTAATCAAATAAATAACAGATAATATAAATAACAGATCATGGGAATAAGTGCTTTAGACATAAAAGTAACATAAAGGAAGAGGAGTCCCTGCCCCGAGGAGCTTACAGTCTAATTGTTAGGTAGGGAGAACGTACAGAGACAGTAGGAGGGAGTTCTGGTAAGTGCGTCTGCAGGGGGCCAAGCTTTATGTATCATGTGTTCAGAATGATGCCCAGGACATACTTGAAAACGAGAGGTAACTCTCAATGTATTACTTCCTGGTAAAACATTTTATAAATAAATAAATAAGAATATCCACAGTGCTCTTCATATGCTTCTTTAAGCAAGTGGGTCTTAAAGGTGGATAGAGAGGGTGCTAGTTGGGTACTGAGGGGAAGGGTATTCCAGAGGTGTGGGCAGTCGGTGAGAAAGGTTTAAGGCGGGAGAGGGCTTTAGATACAAAGGGGGTAGAAAGAAGACATCCTTGAGAAGAACGCAAGAGTCTGGATGGTGCATAAAGAGAAATTAGGGCTGAGATGTAAGGTTATTGTTTAACACTACTGCTGTCTTCCATTCTGACAAATGTCTTAATGGAGAGGCTTATAGTGGGTGGGTCAAAACTGCAAGGCTTCCTAAAAAGGTATCATGTTCTCTATGTGGATAGTCTTTAAAGAAATCTTTTAGTTTAAGATTTGTGTTTTGAATAGAACGTGTCACTCAAAGGGGTCAGGTTTGAAAGTAGGGACAACGCTCAATCCTCTATTCCAAATTTTGGTTTCTGCTGCTGTAACAATAGATTGATTGAAAATTAAGTTGATTTGTATTTTTGCATGGGTGGGGTGGGGTAGGGGGGGTTGTGACTGCTCTTGTTTTTACCCCCTCAAATGTATTTTCTATACTGGGTTTTCTGATGGTGGTCTGGGTGACAGGGGCTAAAAAAGCTTTAGTTGATTGTGTATGCTCAACAGCTGCCGAATCACACGTGTCCAAGTCACTAATTGCCTTTAAGAAAGAAAAAAAAATGTCTAAAGTTAATATGCTGACTATACTGAACACAGGGATTATAGGTGGTTGTTGGGGTTTCAAGACAGGACTTCTAATTATCAGTCTAATAGGTCTGCGGGTACAACTAAGAGATAAACTAGTTGAAATGAATCAAAAATAGAAAAACCGGAGCACAGCAGACAAAAGTGTACAGGTGGGACCATAAACCAATATCAAAAATGTATTAAATTAAAAACATATACACAAAAAGTCCTGATAGATCCTCTAACGCGTTTGGTAAACGTGAGTAAAGTGGGCAACATTATTGCGCTGTGATCAATCTGGCCAGTTGCCACATAGACATTATTATTTTTATATGTTACCAGTAGGGGGTGAGGAAAGACTTTACAAATTATACAGTGTATCTCTGGCTAATATATTTATGCTATTTTCATTGAGCTCCGGTACTTTGTGGGCTGGTAACAGTCCTGCTACTCTTTAAGAGATAAACTAAACACAGGACACAAGGACTTTAATGCCTTTAGCGTGACCTCTTACCGACTCGGGCACTTGTGATTTCGGCAGCTGTTGAGCATATACGACCAACTAAAGCTTTTTTAGCCCCTGTCACCCAGACCACTATGATAAAACCCGACAAAAAATACATTCGAGGGGGAGACTATTTAAAAAAAAAAAAAAAAAGGGGGGGGGGGAGAGAAAGAGAAGCAAGCTCCCCCCCCCCCAAATACAATTAAACTTAATTTTCAATCTATTGTCTCATACATTTACAGTAGCATAAACCACTGTTTTGAATAGAGGATTGAGCTTTGTCCCTACTTTCAAAGCTGACCTCTTTGAGTGACAGGTTGATCTATTCAAAACACAAAGAAAACTTAAACTAAAAGATTTCATTAAAGGCTATCCAGATAAAAGACACTGATACAGATGCAGCCACCAGTATCCGATCACTTGCCTGGGAAAAAACGATGGGCTCGCTCAGACAGGGCGCAACGGCAGCTTGCTAGCGTACGCGCCCCCGCCGCTCGCTCCTGCAGCACTGCGATCTGTACTCAAACAGCAGGAGCCAGATCGCGGCGTTTGGGGCGTGTACCGAACGTGTCACGGAGCTGGTTCGCCTCTATTGGCTCAACCAGCTCACGTGACGCGACAGTAGCACACAATTACAATTTGGGTTGTGCTGGCAAATTGTCGCAGCGACAACGCTGCACTTTGCTGCCGGTGGAGTTTTCAGTTTGAAAACTCCCACCGCACAACCCAAATTTGCGACGGATGTGCGCGCACGTCGCATCGCCTTCTGCCTGAGCTAAGGCTATTTCCCCGCTGGCGCTGAGCGCACTCATGCTTGGAGAGCGCTCTAAGCATGAGCGCCGGGTGTCCGGCTTGTACGCGGTCATTGTGGGTAGTTAAGCGTGCGGGTAAGTATAGATTTTTTGTTTACCTACGCGCCAATCGTGGCTGAGCGTGTGTGCACGCACGGGGACTTATAAAGATATATGTATGTAATTCCCCGTCGCAAGCGGCACCCGCTCAGCACTTGCGGGGACTTAGCCTAAGGCCTCGGTCCCGCTGCGCTCGTTGGCGCGGGCGGCAATGTAGCGAGTTCCCCACCAGCAGGGGAATCCTCGCGAGCCGGTCCCGGTCCCCACTGGCGGCACAGCTGACTACACGCTGTCGCGCGTCAGCCGCTGGAGACACCACAGAATGGTGTTTCCTAGCTTCGACGCGTGACATGTGTGGCTGTGAGCCAATGGGGAGGGGAGGCTGCGGGAGGAGGAGAGGCTTCGGGGAGCGGGGAGGAGTGTGGAGTGAAAGCAGGTGAGTGCCTTTCTCTGTGTGTGTGTCTGTGTGTGTGCGTGCCTGTCTGTGTGTATATGTGTGTGCCCGAGTGCGTGAGTGCCTGCCTCTGTCTGTGTGTGTGTGTGTGTGTATGAGTGCGTGAGTGCCTGCCTGTGTGCGCGTGTGTGTGTGTGTGTGTGTGTGTGTGTGTGTGTGTGTGTGTGTGTGTGTGTGTGTGTGTGTGTGTATATGAGTGCGTGAGTGCCTGCCTGTGTGTGTGTGTGTGTGTATGTATGGATGAGTGCCTGCGTGTGTGTGTGTTTTACTTACCGAAGCTCCAGCTCCAGCCCGAGTCCGTGGAGGGAGGGGGGGGGGGGGGGGGGAAGAGTAGCGGGTCCCTCCGCTCAAGCCACGCCCCCCCTCCCTGTCAAACCGCCCACCTCCCGCTCCAGCTCCCGCTCCCTACAGACCGCATATCGCGGTCTGTGTATCTCAGCGCACCGCCTGTCAGCAGTGCGGGTGCGCTGACTCTGGGAGCGGGGCCTTAGCCTAAGGCATCTCACAGTAAATGCCTCAACATTTCTGTGAGATTCTGCTCCAGACTGATGGCCCATTGGCATATGTAGCAGTCTGGCTGAAGAAATCGCACAGAAATGTTGCAGTTTATTGGGAGATTGCCCCAGATTTTCCAAGGCAAGTGATCGGATACTGGTGGCTGCATCTGTAACTTTAGGAAGCCTCACAGTTTTGACCCACCCACTATTAACCACTCCATTAAGACATTTGTCAGAATGTTAGACAGTAGTGTTAAACAATTATTTCTTCAGATTGAAACAGCTTGTAACATATCCCCAGAAGATGAGGCTCCACAGTTGAAATATTGACCTGTGTATTAAACTTCTGCTATTTTTTCACAAGACTTAGGCTGAGTCCATAGAGACTGCAGCCGTGCGGAGGCGCGCTTAGGCTGAGGGAAAGCGGGTGCTTTCCCTGACCTTAGAGTGCGCGCCGTCCGTGGGCGTGTCTGGGGGCGGGCCAGTGACGTCACAGAGCTGGTTCGCCCTCAGTGGGCGAACCGCTCACGTGACCGGCCCTGCACTCCCATGAGCGCCGAAACTAAAAATTTGTTAAGGCCTCGGGCATGGTCAGCGCTTAGGCGCGCGCAAGCTTACCAGTGAGCACCTGCAGCCGCAATGAGAGCGGCTTTAGCAGGGGCTCGGGCACGCTTGCGAAAACGTGTCTTAAATTTTTAGTTTCAGCGCTCACGGGAGCGGTTCGCCAGCTCCGTGACGTCACTGGCCCGCCCCCAGACACGCCCTTGGACGGCGCGCACTCTAAGGCCAGGGCTTTGCCTAAGCGAGCCTCCGCACGGCTGCAGTCTCTATGGACTCAGCCTAAGACACACGCTTCCGCAAGAGTGCGCGAGCCCCTGCTAAAGCCGCTCTCATTGCGGGTGCAGGGGCTCACTGGTAAGCTTGTGCGCGCCTCAACACGGGTCAGTGCTCATGCCCGAGGCCTTAGAGTGCCTGCTAATCTTCTATGCCATTTTTTTATTTATTATTATTTTATTTTTACACAGATCACCAAGTTGTAACAGTTTAACACCAGGAAGATCTGTTTTGATTTCATCTTTATCTCCTGTCGTGTCACATATAAACTTTGAGCTAAGAACAATGAAAAATAAATACACAAAAAGGGCGTTGTGGCAGCTTTGCTCTGCTTCGAGTGAGATGTAGGCAGAGGCATCAGGACAAGACCTGCACCAGGGAAAAGACAGACAGTAGAAACCGGACCAGGCTTTTACATTTAAATACAAGTTACCAGAATACAGATACACAGCTTTAATGTGCAGGGCTTCTAGGAAACCGTAAATTAACGCTCACATAAAAATAAACAGAGCTCTCTCCCCCTCACTCCAATTGTGTTATTGTGATATAGATATATATCCTGGAACTTCTCCACCCCCAACCCCTGGTAGCAGAGACCGTATGTCAGTGTGTATCAGAGATCAACCCCTCCCCTCCCCCCCCCCCCAAGTTAACTGCACTGGCAGACGTTAGAGCATGGGTGGGCATAGTAAGCAACGAGTCACAAAATAGGTGCCAGGAGTTACACACACACACACACACACAAACAAACACACACAAACACACACACAAACACACACACAAACACGTGTGTAACTGCCTCCCCCCCCGCACCCCATCCTTCCACCGTTAAACCAAATCTAAAAAACACACCTTCATAATGAAACATCAACAGCCTGGACACATGGCAACTGTGTGCCACAACCACATAAGGTGCTTACACGCCATCAATTCCTGCTCTGCCATCCCCTGCACCTATTGTCTCCACGTTTCCCATCATCCCACTAAGGCTGCGATTATAAATCGTGGCAAGAGAACGCCGCCGGAACAAATGCATGTAATGCAATGGAAGCACACAATGTACGCAACCAAAACGTCTAAACCACTTCATACACAAAACACAGACACAACCTAACACCTTCTTCTGCAATACACCACAGGTCTGTCTTGCAGTGAAGTAGCTAATGAATAAAGCAGCATAAAATGTAATTATATATAATAACCAAATCCACATAGGCGAGAAATCCTTTGCTGCTGAAGAGTGCCATGTTATACATTCAATGATTCTTTAGGTAGGGGTTAATTAGTGTATTAAAAGTGCATGTTAATCCTTTTACTGCCCGGGGAGTTAGCACCACCTCATGGCCCCTCTGGCAGTGAAAGGTTAAGAAGTGAGAATTTTACACATTTAGTTTTCCTGATAATGAGATAATGCAGAGGTAGGGTGGTGTGTGTCTTTCTTGCTTATGCGACACCATACGTTACGTTTATGTGCTGTGTACAAATTGTGTAGCTGTGTCCAGAGATTAACTGATTTACAGACTTCATACAGATGTTGTGTACCTGTAGTGTAGTGGTCATGCATTATTGTGTAAATGTTGTGTACATGTGCAGATATGCGCTGGCACCATGTAAAAACACAAAACCAGTGTCAATGTGCATCTTTGTACAGTTAAGTTGCACTTATTGTGTATCTGTGGTTACGTATCACTGTTAGTGTAGATGTTGCAGCTCTAGCTTTGCAGGCTCTTCTGTAATTGATACAGAAACAAAAGGGGATAAGGAGTGATCAACTTAAATCTTGCTAATTAACTTAAATAGTCAGACGATAATTATGAGAGGGTGCAAACTGTGAACTGAAAGTGAATCAGTAAAAAAGGGTACACAAAATGATTGTGTACCAAGGAAAATTCACTTAAATGCACACCTCTCTGTTGAATAAAATTTAACCTTTATTGCTATTGACTTAAAACATATATTATCGACTATTCGTGTAAGTGTATTAAAAATATATTAAACAAAGCTGTGGTACCTTATTATAAGTATATATCTAGATATTAACTAGTTACACACAGCGTGGTGTGGCCAATGCAACACCTCAGCATTGTGCCTTATTAATACTGTATTGAACACCAGCATGTGTTCATCGCATGCACTTTGAGAGTTGTCATTTGATTAATTTGGTTCTCCCTCATCAATCTGTGTATAATTGTTGATACTGGCGGCTATTTCCATCTTGCTGATCTGCAGTCTAAATCCCTACCATCTCATTGCTAATGTAGCATATGAGTACTAATATATATCTTAGGGATTGACACTGCTTTAATTTTGTTTAAAATATTTTTAATACACTTACACGAATACTCGATAATATATGTTTTAAGTCAATAGCAAAAAAGGTTACTTTTTATTCAACAGAGAGGTGTGCATTTAAGTGAATTTTCCTTCTGTAATTGTCATGGAGCAGTGTGCAGATGCTGTGGATTACTGTGAAGGGGTGGGGTGCACTGCTGCCCCCCCCTGTACCTGTTGTGTAGTTATGTGGGTGCTATATATCAATCACAGGGTATTGTTGTATAACAATATGTAGATATGGTGTACCTGTGTGAAGAGAAGCTGGTTCCTCAGACCGGTTGTGGCACATTGAGATGTTGTGCACCATGCTGCCAATGCTGTGTGTGTGTACGTACAGCTATGCATTCCCAAACCCCGTGTGTACAAGTTGTGCATTAATGCGTGTAACCTGTGCGCTGGGATGTGCTGGCTCCCTAGGCCCCTCATGTACAGGCTGCGTAATCGTGTTGTCATTGCATACTAATTCTGTAGTCGTGTGCAGCAGTGTGAACTGTAGACAATGTGTCCATGTGCGAGGAGATGCGCTGCCTCCTCGTGCCCTTTTTATACAGGTTGTGTAGTTGTGCATCACACCGTGTAGGTATGAGCGGTGGATGCGCTGACTCCCCAGCCTCTCATGTACACATTGTGTAATCACTATACATGTGCGCGGGGATGCGCTGGCGCCCCAGTTCCCCCATGTACCAGTTGTGTAATCATCGTGTATGCGTTGTGTACCTGTGCGCGGGGATCCGCTGGCTCCCCAAGCCTTTGCCCACCAAGAAGTGGACGTCGCTCAGCACCTCGTTATTGAACAGGAAGGTGAACCTCTCCCGCACGGTGGTCTTCGTGGCCTGCCAGTTGTAAACTGGTTCCCGGTGCAGCAGGGCGGGGGGCGGAGGCCCCGCGGGAGGGGAGGCCCCAGGGGCAGAGGAGACAGAGGAGGCCGCGGCCTGGTTCCCGGGCCCCCCGATAGAGGGAGAGGCCGCAGCCCCGCCGCTGTAGTTGTAGGAGGAGGCTCCGCCGCGGTTGCTGGGGGCGCTGTTGCCGCACACGCCGTTACCGACCCCCGGGAACGACAGGCCGCCGCTCCCACCGGCCGCCATCTTGGATGGGGGGGAGGCTCCGGTGGGCGGGGACAGGAGGAGGGGGTTGCTGGGACCGCCGGGCTATTCACATACAGAACCGGGCAACAGCGGCGCATGAGGCGGAGACCGGGGGCGCGCCGCCCGTCACTATGGTAACCGGGAGATTGTTGAAAAGGGGCGTGGCTTGGAGGCCATCGCATCACCGATGAAGACTGGGAAGGGAGGGGCAGAGAGAAGAAAAGGGGTGGGGTCTGTGACCTTGACGACTGGGAAAGGACGCGCGGTGATTGGGCGAGTATGAGGGAGGAGGTGGGGCGGCTTGGTTGTGGCAGGTCAGGTGGTACATGCTAGGGTTGCGCGCGCTGCCTCCTATAGGACACGTGATTCGAGGGGTGGAAGAGGGCGGGAAGAAAAATGCGGGATAATCCCGTTCAAGAGGAAAAATCAGAGCACCTGGGCTCCTTATGTCAGTGCTCAAGAGTGTACATAGAAATAGCTCATAAATCAATATTGAAGCAGTTCCAATAATGGTCATCCATATGTAACATTGTATAAAGAAAATGTCGACATTGAGTACAGTCTTCTTTGAAGTAAGTTGCTTGTTTAGCTGGTCATATAATGCTCTTATTGAAGGGAAGAACAACAAAGATGAATGCAGTGTGAGGGGATGACCGCGCTGCCCGCAATAAAGAAACAACCCGTACCCCCTCAGTAAGCTTTCACTACAGAGAAAAACATCAACAGCCTACAGAAGCAATTGGAGAAATTTCTTACTGGACCAGAATTTATTACTAATGACAAAAAATTGTTACAGCATATTGACAGGATGGAGAAGGAGATTATGGTTAAAAAAAAAAGCAGAAGTTTAAGCGTGAAAGACTGGACTATGAACGTAAACAAATTTATATCTGGCAGAAACCCAGCCGCCCGCCAAGAATGACCGGCAGACCACAACGAAGTGACCTGGAGAACCAATTAGGACATCAGAGTAACTCTACACCACGTAAATCTATTTTAAAGAAGAACAACCAAAAGGGAGTTGTTAAGCATGTCGGACGCTTCGGACAGCGATAACCGATCATGTGCTGTATCTTTTTCTAACAGTGACACAGCTAACAGTGAAGATATTCGTAGAGACCAAGAACAGGAATCCTCCACTAGACGTTATACTCAGGAAAAATCACATCCTCCATCCCTTTTTTTTACAGAGGGACTCAAAAAAAGACAGGACCAAACGTTTGAAGAGGAGAAGTTCCTCAAAACAAAAGAAATAAGTCATTTTTAATGATTTGAATAATAATGTAATTAATATTTCTGGGATCAATGTATCTGATAGTGAAATATCACTTCTCAACAAGGGCTTAAACTTCGCCCCGTCAGAGAATTTTAAATTATTCTAAACAACGATTGATTTACGAAAATGTATTAGAAAATTGACATTAAAGATTATTTTTTTGTGCCAACAAAGGTGGTTTATTAGGGGGTACTCCCGCTGTTCGCGTTTCGCAAGCACGTGCTTTGTCAGGATGAAGCACGTGGTTGCGAAACGCGTAGAGGTCACGTGAGGTCACCATACGCGCTTGCTGTCTGGCTGGGTGGATACTGATCCGGGTAGTTCTTGCTGTGTAGCCATCTCCGCCGCTGGTGCAGTCCGGACCGTTGGTGTCAGCGTGCATTTCCAGCTAGCATTGCCTGGGGCAAGTCTGCCCAACATTATTATTTACAGCAACGTGGCACAGCTATGGGCACATCATTTGCACCTTCTTACGCTAATTTGTTTATGGGTCACTGGGAGCAAACACACATCTATAGCGACAAAAATACTTATCGTTCTAATATTGTTTTTTACTGCAGATACATAGACAACCTTATTTTGATTTGGCACGGTGGCAAAAGGTTATTGGGGGAGTTCGTGGAGTCCCTCAGTCATAACGATTTTAATTTGAATTTCACATTCATGTTTCATGTACATCACATTGCATACCTTGATTTGATGCTCTTTATTGACACAAGTGGCTCAGTAAAAAGTGACATCTTCCGCAAGGAGAATTCTAGAAATGCTTTTTTTAAAGCGGACAGTAGTCATCCCAGATCCCTCATACGAGGGATTCCTAAGGGACAATTTTTAAGACTAAAACGGATTTGTTCGACCATTGAGTCATTTGTAGAGCAATCAAGGGATCTTGCTTCAAGATTCCAACAGCAGGGATACAGATCAGTCGACATCCAGGATGCTTTCAATGGAGCTTTTTTCACACCAAGGTCTGATTTATTGATATGAAAATCAAATCCCAACAAAAAGAAGAAGAAGAAAAGGACTAATTTTGGACAATCATATAGATAACAAATAATATAAATAACCCATAAAGGAGAGAAGTGCTTCAGACATAACAGTATCATTTTGGAAAGGGAGTCCCTGCTCCGAAGAATTTACAATATAAAATGTACAATCTAATTGGTTGGTAGGAAGGACGTACAGAGACAGTAGGAGGGCATTCTGGTAATTGTGTCTGCATGGGGCCAAGGTTTATGTATACTATGTAAAAATATCACTCCTAGAGCTACTCATATGCTTCCTTAAGCAGGTGTGTTTTGAGTTGGGTCTTAAAGGTTGATAGAGAGGGTGTGTCATGGGAGACCAATGCGTTTAACACCAAAATACCTGGATCCTTTGATTGAGCAAAGCAAGAGATAAAATAAATTGTAATTTATTTACAGAATGAACATACACAGCTTAGTTTACAATTACAACGAAAAATACACTTACTAATTACGCTGTTAAGTCTAACTCCAGGATGGATCTTTCAGTGCATGACAAATCTTGTTACATGATGGAACTCCTTCCCCATGGGCTGCAGGGTTTTTTTATGCACTAAACAGGCCTATACTTAACCCATGCAGCCAATCTACTCCGTGGGAATAATTCCTTAACCTTATCACAGACATGCCACTACTTTGCAAACCTGGCAGAAGGGCTGCTCAGTCTGCTGTGGGCATGTGCCAACTGTGCACCTTGGCCGCTTAGCATATGAGGCCCGTCCCCTCTACCTGGCGCCGCTCAGTCTGGGCAGAGTAGCCATATGCTAGGGTGGCTTTGAAATTCTCTTCCTTGCTAACAAAAGGTTTAACACCTCCATATCCTGGATCGCCTTTGAAGCTGTTGCTAACAAAAGGTTTAACACTCCCATATCCTGATCTGCCTTTGAAGCTTGGAATAGCCACTATGTCTCTGGTGTGTTAGATGAAAATCCCCATATGCCTAACATGTTGGTACAATTAAAATAGGGGGACTTTAATTCATCCATTTTTTATATAACTATAAAAATTGCGCAACATGATAGTTCCTGATTTTACCCGAACAGTGCTCACAGCAAATCTCACGGCACTAGGAGCTTCCTAGCGAAAGTTAGCAAAAAAGCCTCCTGCTATGCTGCTAGCTGCTAGCTGCTGGGTTTTAAAACCATTTTTCCTTTCACACGCTGACCCCAAAACACTGCCACAGTTATACACATAATCTTAAAAATGACTTCACTCTGAACCCCCCCTGGTTCTGGGGTTCGCGGACATATACTGGGGGACCTGAATGTAATTCATTCCCCTGCCCGGTCTTACTATTCTGGTCTGTGCTGAATCAGGGAAATGTCCGCTGCTTAACACTCCTGGAATAATAAGACATTCATATACAGTTTTATCACAAAACACAGTGTTTCTGCCATTATTGGGTTGCAGAGCTGACAATCACAATTCCCCAATATGGCTCAGGGGCACCCAGCCGGGCCAAATACCTTTATTAACTGGCCTGGTACCACTTCACCGTCAAAGGGTGTTTGTCGGATATTGAGAAGAATGGCATTCCAGAGGTGTGGGGCAGTCGGTGAGAAAGGTTTAAGGCGGGAGAGGGCTTTAGATACAAATGGGGTAGAGAGAAGACATCCTTGAGCGGAACGCAAGAGTCAGGATGGTGTATAGCGAGAAATTAGGGCTGAGCTGTAAGGAGGGGCAGAAGAGTGTAAAGCTTTAAAAGAGAGGAGGAGAATTGAGTGTGTCATACGGTATTTGATAGGAAGCCAGGAGAGTGATTGCAGCAGGGGAGACGCTGAGACAGATTTAGGAAAGAGTAGAGTGATTCTGGCAGCAGGATTTAGGATAGATTGTATATGTTATTTGTATTATTTGCTATTTATATAATTATGTCACGTGTATTACTGCTGTGAAGTGCTATGAATATTAATGGCAACTTATAGTAATAATTCTGGTAGACCACTGTTGTCTTCATTATCAGTCCCAATATTGAGTGCATTTATATGGAGAGTCTTTTGACCCTTCATGGATCAACTCTGATAGGCTATATAAATAAAGATATATATATATATATATATATATATATACAGTGTTCGATAAACCTATACATTTGCACGCCCCGGGCGAGTGGATTTAACATTGTGGCGAGCTCCTATTGGCCCAAGCAGCACACGTGTGGTACTAGGTGGCGAATAGATTTTTTTGTTCGGCGAGTAGATTTTTTGGTGATTTGTCGACCACTGTGTATATATATATATATATATATATATATATATATATATATATATATATATATATATATATATATATACTCACATACAAGGTTCAATTGGAGCCCAAAGACAATACTTATTACATTTTAGATTTACTAGTAAAAAAAGTGCTCAGTGCTTGTTCACAGAAAAGGAATGTTACAAAGACATACAGCATGTAAATGCAGACAGTTTAATAAAATAACAGGATATAGTTTTTAAAAAATCCAGAAAGCCTAATACATTTCCACATACTAGATCCCTCAAGAGTTTGCGAGATTGAAATATGAGAATTCCTGTGTTATTCGTATAACACCCATCCCAGTTGAATTCTGATTTGTGTTCATAAAATCATTGTTTTTTATGCTCAAAACTGTTGCCTCTGTGACAAGGCAGGCCAACCTTTTGTGGTGTGTTTTATCTCCCATGCTTCAATCTTTTGTGGCATTTATGGATGTGAGAAAGACAATCATTTTAAACCCAAATGAATCTGATAATATAAAATACCCCCTAACTGTCTCCCTATAACCCCTAAAATACTGATACCCTCATCGTTGCATTCGTATAATTTTGCTTGTGGCTTAGATATAATTTTTGCTAACTCAACTTTTATTTTTTAAGGACGAAACAAATATCTGAGATATGCAACCTAGACACCCTGTCATATTTACTGTCAATACAATTCTGTATTTTGGCTCATCACAAATATATCTTTTACTCTTGTGAATTGCACCAGATTTTAATTCGTAATTATGGGGGATCTTTCATAAGTAATATAGTGACCCTCCTCTCACCTCTTGTCTGTATGCCAGATAGGATACAGGCATTTTTATGCGCCCCCTTTGAAGATACAATGTCACATCAGATCACATTTCTAACACAACTGCAAGGAAAGCCTGGCGGATACATTGAAACTCCTGAAGTTTCAAACAAAGACAGTGACCCCAGTATCCGTGATGGGACAGTCATCCAAAACAAAAAGGTGGAAAAAGAAAAGCGGTTCCTCACTTACCGTGGACGGAACAGACGTCCACAGATCCCGCGGAGAAAAAAGTCCTGCAGACTAAAGAAAATGGAGGATTCTTCACGCGGATAATAGAATATTTAGATGGCTCAAGGCGGAAATCATGTAACCCAAAGAAGTGTCTGTCCGGTGCTAATAGTGAGAAACCTTCAACCAACCATATCACGGAAGCGGAGCTGGAACCAATGAGCAGACCCGCCAAGAGGGGGGGACAAAGGGCACTGGCGTCCCGGGCCCAGTGTGTCAGGGGGGCCCGGCCGCCAGGGCCCCCTGCGCGCCTGGAAGCCAGTTAATTTAAAAAAAAAAAAAACCACAACACTCTGTGCCGGGTCTCCATATTGGCAGCACCGGAAGTCAGCAGCTGGGTAAGCTTCCGGCGCGCCAGCGTGAGAGGGAGGCCTGGCGCATGCGGGAGCAGCCTCGGGAAACAGGTGCCTGCCGCCGGACCCCCGCAGCAACGTCACCCTCCCCCCGCAGCAACGTCACCCCCCCACTGCAGCAACGTGACCCCCCCTTGGCCGCCTCCCCCCTGAGCGCCGCTGGGCCCCGTAGTGCCACCAGGCAGCTCCCGCCCCCGCAGCTCACAACTGTGTACCCCCCACCCCCCCAGTGTTGCCAGGCCCCCCGCGCGGTGCTGCCAGGCTGCTACCTGGCCCCCCCCCAGCACCGCCATCCCCAGCGGCCGGCCCCCTTCCCGCAGTACCGCCAGCCACCGGCTCTGCGCCCCGCAGAACTGCCCCCCCGCAACGGGCTCCGATGCCCCCCCCCAACAACCAGCCCTCTGCAGCCACCGGCACACCGCCCTCCCCCCAGCCACCAAGCCTGACCTGAGACCACCCCCCAGGTAAGTCTGATTTTTATATATTTGGGGGGGGAGGGGGTTGGGGTATTTTTTATATGTATTGGGGGGGTTGGGGTATTTTATATATGTATTGGGGGGGGGGCTAGGGTATGTATATATGTATTGGGGGGTCTGTGGTATTTTATATATGTATTGGGGGGGGCTGGGGTATTTTATATATGTATTGGGGGGGGCTGGGGTATTTTATATATGTATTGGGGGGGCTGGGGTATTTTATATATGTATTGCGGGGATTGGGGTATTTAATATATGTATTGCGGGACTTGGGTATTTTATATATGTATTGGGGGGGCTGGGGTATTTAATATATGTATTGCGGGGCTTGGGGTATTTTATATATGTATTGCGGGGCTTGGGTATTTTATATATGTATTGGGGGGGCTGGGGTATTTAATATATGTATTGCGGGGCTTGGGGTATTTTATATATGTATTGCGGAACTTGGGGTATTTTATATATGTATTACAAGGGCTGGGGTATTTAATATATGTATTGCGGGGCTTGGGGTATTTTATATATGTATTGCAGGGCTTGGGGTATTTTATATATGTATTGCGGGGCTTGGGGTATTTTATATATGTATTGCAAGGGCTGGGGTATTTAATATATGTATTTGCGTGGCTTGGGGTATTTTATATATGTATTGCGGGGCTTGGGGTATTTTATATATGTATTGCGGGGCTTGGGGTATTTTTTATATGTATTGCGGGGCTTGGGGTATTTTATATATGTATTGCGGGGCTTGGGTTATTTTATATATGTATTGGGGGGGGCTTGGTGTATTTTATATATGTATTGGGGGGGTTGGGGTATTTTATATATGTATTGGGGGGGTTGGGGTATTTTATATATGTATTGGGGGGGTTGGGGTATTTTTTTATATGTATTGGGGGGGGTTGGGGTATTTTTTTATATGTATTGGGGGTGTCGAGTAACTTTTGAAGTGAAACTTCTTTAGTGGCTCCTCTGATGGGATAAAACTGGATAGATGGGGGGGGCGAAATGTGAAACGGAAGTGACGTCACGTAATGGACGCCGCTCCGCTCACACGCCCCCCCCTGTCACATGTGGCGGCGGCGGCGGCGGCGATAGCCGCCGGCGCCGCTCCTAATCGCCGCCGCACCCCTCACCCTCCCACACCTAGTTGCTCACATGCTCCTAACTGCCACGGCGCCGCTGTTCCGCCGCCCGCTGCCATGCCGCGCGCCACGCATGTGCAGAAGTGGCTGGCAGCGGCACCATTCCCCGCCCACTGCCATGCCGCGCGCCACGCATGCGCAGAAGCGGCTGGCAGCGGCGCCTGGGAATAGGGTGGTTTGAGCGCGCCGCCGGGGGGGGGTGGGGAAGGGGGGAGCTTGAGCGCGCCGCCGGGGGGGGAGCTTGAGCGCGCCGCCGGGTTGTGGGGAAGGGGGGAGCTTGAGCGCGCCGCCGGGTTGTGGGGAAGGGGGGAGCTTGAGCGCGCCGCCGGGGGGTGGGGAAGGGGGGAGCTTGAGCGCGCCGCCGGGGGGTGGGGGGGGTATCTGCTCAGAAGACTCAGACTGAGCCCCCCGGGTCCGCAGCTCCGTCGGGGGTGGGGGGAGTCAGGAGAGAGGGGGCAGGACACAGACAGAGAGACATACGGTACACACAGAGAGATACACATACACTGACAGACACACACACTGACAGACACACACACACTGACAGACACGCACACACTGACATACACACATTGACTGACACACACATTGACTGACACATACACACAATGACACACACACACTCTGACGCACACACACACACTGACTGACACACACACACACACACTTACTCTGACGCACGCGCACACACTCTGACGCACGCGCACACACTGACACACGCACGCGCACACACTGACGCACGCACGCGCACACACTGACACACGCACCCACACCCCAGTGATGTACCGAACACCGCCCCTGAATGATGTGCCTATTCCTTCCCCCCCACTGTGAGCTCCCCCACCCGCTCAACATTCATGATGCTGGTACTGCTGCCAATAAACACATACACACACTGACGCATGCACACTTTGACGCACGCACACTTTGACGCACGCGCACGCACACTGACTGTCACACATACGCACACACACTGACTGACACACATACGCACACACACTGACTGACACACATACACTCACTGACCGACACAGAGAGACATTCACACAACACAGAGAGAGAGAGACATACACTCACACACACACACACACACAATGACTGACACAAATACACACACTGACCGGTACAGATACATACACTGACTGACACACACACACAAACAAGCACATACATACTCACTGACTGACACACTGACACATGTGTGCCGAGCACGCGCGTTATAAGTCAATTTCTGTGACAAAAGTCAAAGAAGTTTCACTTACTATGCGCGTGCACAGCACACACAGCTTTTTTTGTTTTTTTATATGTATTGGGAGGGTCTCGCATATTTTAGCATTGTGTCCAGTATTTTTGGACAAGCCACCTGGCAACCCTAGCCGCCGTTCCCCCCTCCCCCCAGCCATCCTGCAGCCACCGGCGCCCCCCCAGTAGCTGCCACCGGCGCCCGCCTCCAGTAGCAGCCACCGGCCTCCCATCCACAAGGTAAGTATGATTTTTATTTGTATTGGGGGTGTATTTTTTTATATGTATTGGGTGATTAAATAAAAGTTGCGCGCTAAAAAAAAAATTTCCGTGGTCGGTGCGCTATGGGTTGGGGGGGGGGGGGCCTGCTCCTTCCATTTGTCCCGGGCCCCATGATTTCTGTTGGCGGTCCTGCCAATGAGTGATGATCCCTTAACAAGCCCTGAAGATGCCCTGCAAAATGCCAGGCATGACTGTGATCTGCTCCGTGAACAATTGAAACTGGAATGTCAAGATAACGCTGAGCTACAAAAGACTGGTCTCGCAATGTACTCTGAATCCGGGACCGAATTGGAGGATCTAAGGACAGATCTAGATACTGCATACACTACTATTACCGCCATGGATGAAAAGCAGAGCCAATCTGATAGACTGATTGCTAATCTGAAACAGAAGTATGTGGAGGCACTGAAAGAAATTAGTCTCTCTCAGCAAGAGGTTCGCAATTGCCATAGAGAGGTGGAAGTCTCTCAGAATGAGGTTCACACTCTTTGCCTAGAACTGGGTGCCTCACACCAGGAGGTCAACAGTGTCCAGACAGAGGTGGATATATCGCAGAATGAGATTCATACTCTCCGCGTAGCACTGAATGCCTCACACCAAGAGATCAGCAGTTGCCACACAGAACTGGAAGTCTCTAAAAACAAACTTCATAGTCTCGCTGAGGAGCTGGACATCTCTCAAAAAGCTGTCTACAGTCTTAGTATGGATCTTAAAGTCACTCAGAAGGAGCTTCAGACCCTCAACCTAGAGATAGAAGTCTCACACCAGGAGACTGGGAGTCTCAAATCAGAAGTGCGTAAATGGAGGTAGGACTACAAGGAGGCCCTGAATATTACAGGGACTTCAAAAAGAGAAAATACAAGGCTGAAAGAAGAAAATTCTGATTTGACAGACCACGTCAATGAAAAGAAGGAAAAGCTGCACGAGCTACAAAAAATAAAAAAAACTATTGGACGACGAAAAGTTTGAAGCATTGGAGCAGCACACACAAGCAGAGCACCTTTTGCAGAAACAACTACAAGGTCTGCGTTCACACCTCCAGAATGCCGAGAAGAAGCAGCGAACTCTGCAGGAAGAAAATCTGAAGGCTGCTAAAGTACAAGTGCTGCAGGAACATCTGATTACCCAGTGTGTCCCCGCAGAGCAGCATGAGGAACTGAAGGCTACCGTGAACATCACCAGAGCATCGCTAGAGGCCAAGCTTTGAGGCCAGGTGACTCGGTACAAGAGGGAGTACAAGAAGGTCCAGAAACTGAGGCAAGCAGTTGCGGCCCTAGCGAAGAAATTCACAATGCTGCACAATTTAAGGAAGGATACATGGAAGCAAGCTCAGAGAAAGCACAATGAGGAGATAAAGACCCTGAGAGGAGAATTGCAGGATGCACTCAAGCAACAGGGATCACTCGTGGATGAATTAAACTTGCAGAAAGGCCTAGCAGTGGAAGAGCTTCAAAGACTGAGAAATGGGATTACCGTATTGCAGGGAGAGAGAGAGTATGCAAAGACTTTAAGGTCAGTGGTTACTACCTTGGAGTCTGAAAAGATGAAGTTGGAGAAAAAGATTACAGAATTAAAACAGAATGAGGCTCTACGGACCAGTAAAGTACAGTTGTCTCCACTACAGGAAAAGGTATTGGCCCTGCCCAAGCGTCGGTATCCCACAGCGACTAATGCCCATGAAGACAAGGGTAGAGTGAGAGCTGGGGACACCGCTCAACTGCAAAACGAGATTGCAAAGTTTGAACTGCCTGAGCAAGCACTAGCTAAACCTTCAGCTGCCCAACAGGCAACAAACAAAGGTATGGGTGAAGAATAAAAACCAGAAGAATCCTTATCGGATGAAACTGAAAAGATAGGATGTTCTCTGGAAATGGATGTGGAATCGCAACTCAATTCCAAGCTGAACTGGCAACTGCATTGAGTGGAAAAAGAAGTGCAAAAGGACAGCTTCAAGAGCTGAAAACTCAAATAGCTATTCTTGAACGCTCTTTAAGTGATACCATGAAATTGCATGAGTCTAGGATAGTAGAAATAGATTCCGGACATCAGACAGAATTCAAAAGTAAGCTGAAAGAGGCTTTGCAAGACCTGAGCAAGGGTTACAAGGAATGGACATTTAGTGCTAAAATGGAGTCCATGGAAAAGATGGCGTGAGAAAGCTATTTGCGTCAACACTCTGCGACTGTCGCCATACAATCTGCCTGCAAAGAGAGGATCGCCCGACGCAGGGGAAATCTAATGACCACATGGTACGTAGAAATACTGTACTTGGAAAAAGTCCTCCTCGATTGACTGAGGAGAACTGATCTAAAGCACCTTCTGGAGGAGATACTAATAACCTGGAGAAATGTCTCCAATCCCAATGGGACTGAGGGTTCTCATACTCCATCTAATCTCATTCGAGCCACAGAGATATCTCGAGTGAGAATGAACGGATGGGCTTTGGCCGTGGTAAGCCCGAGCTTCCCACAAACAGGGGAGGTATGTAACAGGGACTAATCACTGTTGAGAAAAACTGTCTCTAAATCCAGCAGTGTGCTGGTTAATTGCGTAGGCAATCAACCAGACTCCACCTGGCTGATTAGGACTGTTAGAAAAAGCCTGATCTAAGAAACAGGAAGGAGATTTCCTTAGCCCACAACTGGACTGACCAGAGGAAAAGATGTCTTGATGCATACAGAAGGACTGTATGCTGACAGCAAGACAAGGGGACAAGACCTCTATACATGAACACGGACATTTCTATAGGACACAGGGTGTGGACCAAGGAGAGCAGAGAGGCCCTCTCCTACAGCTACAAGAACAGATAAGAGACTTTCTTGTTGGACTATTGTGTATATATATATGTTTGGGATGGTAATTAGCTTAGCTACCCACCCAGTTAGAGAGGACTGGAGTAAAGGTGTAGATATTCTCCAAAGCAGAGTAGGCCTTTATTTTGTTTATTTTGAATGTTTTGCTGTGTTAAAGGAACAGGTCCAATGAAGCCTTATTTTAGTTTCACCGTAAAAACGGTCTCCATTGCATACATCTGCACACTTCTCCTACAGTGACCAAAGGTCCTGCTCCAAAATATGCCTTGTTGCAGTATACCCCAAAGGACAACCTGAAAGGGCTATTAGGATGTACGCAATCATCGATGATCAAAACAACAGATCATTAGTGAAGTCAGAGTTCTTTAGCTTGTTCAACACACAAGATAATGCCTCACCCTACACACTCAGAACATGCGCAGGACTGACTGAGACAACAGGGAGGTAAGCAAATAGCTATACCATACATTCCGTGGATGGCAAAGTAAAAATACCTCTCCCTACACTCATAGAGTGCAATCACATGGAAGCAAACAGGAACGAGATTCCCACACCAGACGTGGCACATCATCACCCATACCTCAGGGAAATAGCTGACCGCATCCCGCCAATAGAACAAGATGCCAACATTTTGCAACTGCTCGGCAGGGACATCCTGATAGTGCACAAAATCCGTGAGCAGCACAACAGACTCCAGAACGCCCCATTTGCCCAAAAACTTTACCTAGGATGGGTGATAGTGGGCAATGTATACGTTGGCAAAGGGCACAAACCAGACTACGTTGATGCCCGCAGAACAAATATAATGGAACGTGGACACACATCCCTCTTCAAACCATGTCTTGGCCATATCCAAGTGGCAGGAAGGCCTAGCAAGGAAGAGAAATAAGGTCATACTCCTGAGAACCACAAAAACATCTTCATATCAGAGGAATGTCACAATTGCCTAGGATGTTCCGTAGTCCAGATGACAAAAGACAATGAGCCAACTTCACCAAAGGAAGAGAACAATCTTGTGATTGACAAAGAGATCTTCCAAGATAAGACAAACAATCGGACAACTCTGCCTCCACTCCATCCACCCAGTGGACATCTCCTAACCAAAGGAAAGGGAATTGAGAAATCAACACAGACAAGTCAGTAACACGATGGGTTAGCGTCTACAGCTACAGACCAAAACCCTGCAGACCACACTACTGGGTTAAAGTCTACAGCTCGCCCTCAGACCACATCATTGCTTACAGAACCAGAGTCTCTGACTGTGACAGTGAGGGGGTAGCCAGGCTCAATAATAAAGGTTAAGCCCACTTGGTTACCCCTGATCCGTGTTTTGAGGTCCTAAAGTGTCAGCTCTTGGACCTGGCTGTCGTATATGCTTTACTATGACTGTGTGTAAATTATGCGACAATACAGTATTTTTGTGTTTTTGCCTTTCCAGGATTGCTAGCAAGCAGAGATTGCGGGGCTGGGAGTTTCAGAGTCGGTTTTGCGGAGAAAGTTTGGTCAGATTGTGTCTATGTAGCGGGGTCCCCAAGTTACAGGATACCCCAAAGATGTACCCGAGAATCAGGTGAGATTCTCAAGCACATTGAAGCACAGTGCTCCAGTCAAAATCCTACCCTGGACACATTCTTGCGACTCACCGCCAGGATTCCCTGCTTCAGCACAAACAGGAAAGGTAAAAAGGTTATGGGGGATAAAGGTACAGAATGGTACAGGGGTCCCTAGCATAAAAGGGGATGCCCAGTTCATGCCCAAAGTCACCCTGACCCGGGTATAGGGGTTCAGGGGGTGCCCCAGCTATGTGATAAAGCTGTGAGGCTTGTATTTGTGGGTTAAATGTAAAGTCAGGTTTTTACAGTGTGGCAGGGATACGGCTAGTAAGAGTAGGGAATATATATATTCTTATTCTATCCCTGAAACCAGAAACGGGGGACTTAGACATTTTAACACACAACACAGTGTAGAAGTATATTTTATTAAAGGTTTATAGTTAATAAGTGTATATACATGTAACCTGTGAATGAACTGTGGGATTTCCAAGTCCGGGGATCTGAGAGCCCAGATGGCCAACAGGCTTGGTGCCACTGAGTCTCCTCTGGTACAGAACTTGAAAGCCTCAGGGATGCCAAGGTGTTAGGGCAGGCGGAGTACAGGACTTACACTCGAGTACCCACGTCATGATAGCACAAAGGGCTATCCGGCCACCATTTGTCCTTCCCCAGACTTTGCAGAGCCTGGAACAGCGGGGGCTCAATATGCTAAGAGGCAGAGGTGCCAGGTTGGTGCATGCCCCTACCAGAATTGAAATCGGTGCCTGCCCAGCTTCAATACACCGGCAAATTGGTGATTGGCTGGCAGAGGAATTCCCACGCGCTGATTGGCTGTAGTGGTTTGTGAATGGGACTCCAAAACCTATAAGAAACCTTGCAGCCAATCAGGACAGCAGATTCTAAGCGCCAAATCATCAGCGGAAAATTCAAGATCCGAAAAAATGCTCTGTAAAAATAGACGCGAGCTGGCTTCAGAAATTTAAGCTCGAGAAATTTTTCAGGGGCCAGTTCTGAAAAACGTAACGTAGCGGTCACGGCTGGATTTGCATGCCAAATTGAGTTCCAGGACTTTTGTGAGTACTTCTCGGTCATTGGAAAAGACTCCTACAGACGCCAGTTGTTAACATTTCGTTCTAGGAAAGTTTATTTTGTTAGCCCAGACCCCAGTAAGTGTGTTTTCTATTGCAAATTGTGATCCATTGTTTGTATGTCTTTTCCTGGAATAAATTACAATTTATTTTACCTCCTTGCCTTGCTCAATCAAATGATCCCGGTATAAAAGGTGTTAATAAACCTGGTCTCCCATGACACTCACGCAATCAGATGAGATCCCATTGGTTCCAGCAGATACAGGTCAACCAACAATCCCAGAAACAGCTACAGAAATCCACCTTCCAGTCTGTGCTGTGGTCACAAACGTGAGGGTACGCTAGGACTTCATCGTTCCTCTAAACGCATACAGACAAGACCAACTGTGTCAATGGAAAAGGGAACCTCTCTAAATGGAGTTCCTTCTGGAAGCAGAATCCTACGACCAACAAGGGCAACTCCACAAGAACAGGTGGTCACCTTACCAATCCCCAAGTGTGCTGAGAACGCACAATTGGAATTACCCAACTAACCAGTCTTCACGACCCTGGAGGCAAGTCCAGCCCGACTTTCTCATGAGCCTTGACAATGCTCATGGAAGCGATTCCAGTCTTTGTCAGATCCAGAACCTTTGCCCCGATTTTGGGGACTTGGGGTGCCACAACTTGGGTGTCCCTATTATCATTCATGGGCTCACCCATTTTATGGACTCTTAAGAAATAATGAGGAGCACCCAGTCATCTCAGATTGGTGCACCTACCTTGACACCGAGAGTGTCAAAGGATTTTAGAGCCCAATGGTACAAGCCAGTACCATCTGTCATGCATACATGGACTGTTTATCTATTTTTGTTATATTTATGTGTTCCACATATTTATATTAATATAGTGGTATCTACAGATACCAGACGGGGAGTGTCCTGGAACAGGATTGTGTTTTTTCTCTGTCTTCAGGCTGCCAGCACTCCCCAGCCTAGCTGTGGCAACAATGTTGCAACCCCTTGTGGGTTTCGTGGCTTCAGCCTGTTGCCTTGGCAACCCCCTTGCCTTTTTCCAAGGATGGACTGCTCCACCTCCCCTTGCCAGGTGGTATTGTCCCAGTTAATTTCCCATCAGCCCAGACCATCATGCTGTCTCTTAGTACCAGCAGCCATCTTGAGCAGTCATTTCTCCTATCCTGGTAACGTTACTGATTTTTTACCTATCTCTATATCTTGCATTTAGCCCACTTCCCTCATAGCTCCCCCTCCCCTCCATTGTTCTCATGTCCCAGTGTTCCCTCAGTACTTTCCCCCCCTTTTTATGTGTATGTTATTGTCCCAAACAAACGCTTCAGCAAGTAAGAAGGTTTCCTTGCTTGATATATGGGATTGAGTTAACCTGCCTGTCCCTAGTCATCTCTCCGGATGTGCTTGGTCCAGAACACAAGGTGGGAAGAGATATAAGAAGAGAGGGGTAGGGGAGAGTGTGACGAAATGGGCAGCAGGGTTCCCAAAATGAAGAAGCCTAGACTATTCTTGTAAGTTTTAATGTGAGCAACCAGAGGTTAATGTTGGGTAAATGGAAGATGCCTGGGTAACTTTGGATGGTTTGGACTGTAAAAGCAGTGATAACGCTCTGTTTAGGAGATTGTGGATGCTTAGGGGTTAACCTGGACTTTCTCTGCAAAGGGGCTTTGTTAATCACTATAATCATTGTATTAATATCAAGCATTGTATGCGTAGGCAGGGAAGCCTATTGTATGGGCATGTAGCCTCATGTTGTCTGTGTGTTCTTGGGTGTGTTAACAATGTATGTGCAACCCTCCTTAACCGGCTCCAAAGGAGGTAATATCAGATTGACTATATGCATTACATTGCTCAGTCTCACATACCTGCTCAGGGTGCTGGGTAGGTGCAGGCTGGGCATAAATAAGCAGATGGAAAAAGGTTGGGCGTCAAGACTTTATTTGACATCCGTCTATAAGGCTCCACTGGTATTGACGTACATCTCACTTGACAGAAAACTTGTTGTAAAACATAATACTCTGGACTTCGTCCCCTGGTATCGCTCACTCCTACTCTGGTGGTACATATACTTGTTACCCGTTTTAAGAGATAAATTGCCAGTCTCTTGCATAGGGTTAGTAATGCCCTATATTGGATGGGCCTCATCAGAAATACACTTCAGGCTGCTGAATTAGTATTCCACTGCTATGTACTGCATACTTCTTCCTTACCTATGTGATTAGGAATGCACTAGGGAACTTCCGGTTGGGTCGATCCAAACATACTATGTTACTATATTAGGGTTACTATGCAAAGAACTCAAAGCATGCTTCCTCCGTTTCAATAGTGAGAACAATCTTGGATCCTTACTAATGGTGATTACTTAAAGGGCAAGTCTTAATACACTTACTTATACACTCAAATCTATTTGCAGGACTCACAGTGAGGGCCCGAGTCTGATCTCTGAAGAACCTGTTTCTAGAAAATTGGGTGGCGCTATATATACTTTTCTATCTCCCTATTTTGACATCACTGGTCACAAGACATACAAGGGAGTGGAAATCCCCTCTGCATAGTCATCCTACATCATATGTTGGGGAGGGAAGAAACCTGAGTGAGCCCACACAGTTAACCCACTAAATGAAATAGTAGTCCTAAAGGGGGCTACATGTGTATTGCACATTGTGTGGGAACCAGGGAGAGGTTGACTGCCTGCTGGAGGAACCGACAGAACGAAGCCAGAACTTTGATCTGCGCTGACAATACAGTGCCAAATACAGCAGGGTGCCTTGAGCCCTGAACTGGCTCGATGCAGCTGAAAAGAGGCCTCATCGGCATTCACCAGACTGTGTGTCCCTCCCAAATCATGGCACTTTCCCTGGACAGGTTTTCGGCTGTAGC
Source organism: Ascaphus truei (assembly GCF_040206685.1). Lineage (NCBI taxonomy): Eukaryota > Metazoa > Chordata > Amphibia > Anura > Ascaphidae > Ascaphus > Ascaphus truei. The sequence continues at coordinate 39,333,132 of NC_134490.1, forward strand.
CATGCCCCCTCATCTGATCGGCCCCATTTTAGCCGTGCACCTAGCGACTGATTGGAGGAGAGTTTGATTGTCTGAGCCCGCTCCTTCCATGATTTTGAATGGAACCGGGGAGGCTATACCTGACTGGACGATTGGCAGTCCTGGAGTTCAACAGGATCTTGAAGAGAACCGATGCAAGGGCATGATTGTAGAGGGAGAAAGGGGGTGGCCCGGGATTAAAGGGGTTACACACCATTTGGCCGTCCCCTGACCTCACCCGAGAGTCAAAGGGTTAACTGGGCTAAGACCCAGAACAGTGATTTAACCCCTGTAATGATATGTACATGTGTATTCCCCTGTTCCATTGTAATGTCTGGTTTACACAGTGTCTGCATCACACACACACTAGAATCCATCCGGGAGCACAAGGGTTAATAGTCCTTTAATGATTATAGCTCTTTGTGAAGTTTTCCCGCCTTTTCAGGCACCATTTTGCAGGTCCCCATTGGCCGCCATTAGGGCTCCATGAATTCTAATGGAGAATCTTGTTATTTTAGTCCTGTTTCCTGTAAAGACCAGCAGGTGGCGTCCGAGAGGGAGAGCGGCGGTTTCCCATTGAAAGTCAATGGGCCCTTCGACTTCAATGGAGGTTCCTCGAGGTAGCTTTCGGAGAACAAGTTGGCTGCCGTCCAGACCGCAAACCGCAAAGCGGATACATTTTCAATAGGAGAGCTTTGATCACTTACAAGTCAAGGTCAACGTCAAGTGGCGTGGGAATAAATAGTTCTAGGGCCCCTAGGAATAAAATTATTTTTGCCCCTAGTCCCTAGGTGTCCCCCCACTCGACCACAACCGGGTCCCCAAATCCTGGACCCCCGATAAGGGTCGAACCGAGAAGAACGGGTCGCGCCATAGGCTTTGCCGGCGGCAGCAGAAACGGCTCAGAAAAATGACGAAGTGTGAAATGCTGTATTTTGGTACTCCATATCTCCGGTTCCGGAGGGCCCAGCGGATCAAGGTTTGGGGTGTCTGCAGTCACTGCTCCGGCATCACTGCAGAACCATCCTTGACCCTCCGGGACCAACCCGACGGAGTATGGACCCCCTTGAAAGTTCGGGACTTTTCCCATTGACCTCAATGGCGGCAATTTACCATTGAAAGTCTATGGCGGAGAAGCCCGTTGTTTTCAATAGGGATTTAGTGAAAAGCTGAGATTTCTTTTTTTTAGCGGAGATTTTTGTATTAAAATGAAAAATTATTTAATGTGCATTTGTGTAACTCCGGTTCCATAGGTCGTAGCACGTCGCTTTTTGGACCATATGGTGTCCCAGTTCCGGCCATGAGAACTGGGAAGTTTGGTTCTGCTAGACCCAATAGAACCGGATATTTTAATACGTTTATGTTTTATGTTTAACACTGTGTCCCAAGGTATGGACAAAGACTCGGCTGAATTCCTTTGCATACCAGGATAGCAGATGGCCCTAGAGGCGCCCCAATGTCTAGGATTTAAGTATTGTTCAAAGGGTCTTGTCACCCTCCCTGATGATTTAAGGGCGGAGGAGGCTCAAACCAGAGCAGTCTCCAAGTGTCCCAGTTATCACCTTCCAACAAAGGTTATCTTGCTAGAGAGCCAGATGGGTAGACTGGCTGGCATTCCATTTGCCTATGGGGGGCTACAGAAATGAGACCCCAGAGTTCTACTGCGCATGTGCCAGCTAGCAGGGGGGCCTTTCCTAAAATGTGTTCCCCCATCAAAGATTGGCTGGAGATAATTGAACACCAATCACAGGTACTTCAGATTAAGGATAGAGGGACAAAAGGTTTATAAACTGCTGTCCACCCATATATCCTTTGTTAGTCTTCATTGAGTCTTCATTCGTCTTCGTTTGCTGGTATGGTTACCTGATATCACCTGAATGATTACCTGATTGCTGAAGAGAAATGCTACATCTAACTTCTCATTCCCCAACCCCTAAGTAAGTGTACTTCTTGTCTGTTACTGTATTATTCATGTGTTCACCTATCCTAAGGAATAAAATCACTTTATTATATCTAAGACTCGTTTCAGTTCAGGCCCAGTGATAAATATATATCATCTGTTATATATATTTATGTGACTTTATACAGCCTGCCATAATCGCACCGTGACAGGCTTATAAGTAAAACTGGTGGCAGAGGTGGGATTGAACTGGACCTAGATTACAGTATTCTGCGGGGTACTGTGAGCTGGTGGGGACTCGATGGTAATTGCGAGTTCCTGGGTCTAAAGATATTGAACACACGTTAGTGCAACAAGTAACGCAAGTTGTCACACCACCTCACCTGCTGCGACCCAGAACCATGAGTGAAGCGGAGAGTGTCTATTACCTGAAAACTAGAAGTCAGCTAAAGGACAAGTGCCGTGAATATGGACTGGAATATGTGGACCAGGATGTCGAGGAAATGGTTGCCGCAATCACAGCTCATGAAGCCGAGCTTGCAGCGTCTCAGGGTACGGCTCAGCTTGCTCTTGTACAGCCGCCCGGAGATCAGGGACTGAACCCAGTGCCGGAGCGGCAGGATCCCGGGGAGGGGACAAGTGCACCTCCCGGGCCAAGTGCAATAAGAGGGGCACCGATGGCTACGGCCACCAGCCCGTTTACCTCTGAAATGTTGGCACTGATTACAACATGGGGAGACCGAGGGACAGCGGAGGAGCGGCTAAAGTTTATCTCAATGGCAGTGAACAGACCCGCTTATTGCCCCCCGGTCCAACCCCGCAAAGATGAACTCCAACTGGACAAGCACAGTCTCACCAGGTACGTGGAAGGCACTGATCAGATCGACATGTTTTTAAGGAACTTCGAGACACAGTGCCGGCGGTACAAGGTGCTCCCCGAGCATAGGGTTGCACGCTTGGACCCGCTACTCTCCGGCTTGGCTAAGCAGACATTGATGGCGCTTACAGAGGAGTATGCTGATGACTATGACCACCTGAAAGAACTTTTGCTATTTCAGCACAGTTTTACCCCTGAAGCTTACCGGGGTAAATTCCGGCTGGAGGAGAGGCACCCTCAGGAGACCTATGTCAATGTGACCCGCATGGCTTTGTACGGGCTACACTGGGTGGAGGGCTCTGAGGCCAGGACTTACCAACGCCTGCTGGACCTCATCTTTCAGGAGCAGCTCATGCAGCAGTGCCCGCCGGCGGTGAGGGCTTTTGTGTATGATAAAAAGCCCAAGACCTACACCGAGGCGGCGAGGATGGCAGATGACTATGTGGTCAGCCGTGCCCAGATGACCACCAAGGCACCCGCCAAAGCGGCGATCGCGCCGGTAACGGCCAAGAAAGCTGTGAGTACCCCCCAGTGGACCCAAAAGCCGCCTGCGGGCAGCGGGACACCAAAGGCGGGAGAGCTCCGGCATGAGCGCCGGTGCTACAATTGCAACAGCACTGGTCACATCAGACCAGATTGCCCGGAACCCCTGCGTTCCAACGGACCCTATCGAGGGCAACGCACCCCAGCTGCAAAGCCGGTAGCCCGCGTGCGGGTGGCTTCCACCAAAGATCCCGGACCGGTCATGGAAACAACTCCCAGCGAGACGTCCCATGTCACCCCTGTCCCGGTTTAATCGGTGCCTACAGCCAGGAGCGGAGGACATCTCAGCGCAGACCTGCAGCAGACGGACGGCCGGAGCAAACATCTCACCCCGGTCACAGTCGGTGACCGGCAAGCAGTCGGCTTGCTTGATTCAGGAGCCGCAGTGACCCTGGTCCGACCTGATATGCTCCGGCCAGAGGAATTGATCCCAGGCCCTGGGATGCAGATCACTGTGGCCGACGGAGAGCCACATTTCTTGCAGGTGGCCCGCATCTTTTTGGATTGGGGGGTGGGCAAGGGTGTGCGGGAGGTGGGGGTTTTACCCGGTTTGGATGCTGAAATTCTTTTGGGCAACGATCTGGGATCGATGACCTGCACCTACGTCCGTGTGCCCCAGCCCGCTGCAGTGGCGGCGGTTACCCGGAGCCAGACCGCGGCAATGCCAGCGGCGGCCGCTCCAGTCCCCCAGCCTTTGCGACCAACGTTAGCGGAGGGCACAGAGGAGCCCGGGGAGGTAAGCCAGGATCAGTTGCAACCACAGGCTGACTTACTGTTTCCCCTTACCTTGTCCCCTTCCCCTGACAATGACATGACTGGGGGGTGGCCAGACTTAGGAGCCCAGTTTAGGGAGGCAGTGAAGGCAGACCCTATACCTGGCCGGTGTGAGACTTCGGGCGTCCGAATCTCAGGCAGGGGAGGGCACTGAGCGCTGCCTATGGCATAAAGGACTCCTATACAGAGAAGAAGGGAACCCGGGGATAGAGAAGGGATTGACCGGTAAGCGACAGCTAGTAGTGCCCCAGGGGTACCGACAGCAATTGTTACGGGTAGCTCACTATTCCGTTAGCGGGACATCAGGGGGTCACCAGAACGCGAGCCCGGTTATTGCAGTGTTACTACTGGCCGGGGGCATCCCGAGATGCGAGCAATTTCTGCCGCTCTTGTGATGCCTGCCAGCGAGTGGGTAAGGCGGGCGAAGGCACCCCTGAAACCCCTACCGATAATAGGGGAACCCTTCCAGAAGGTATCAATGGACCTGATAGGACCCCTCATGATTCCTAGCAGGTCAGGGAAGCGCTACATTACATATATATATATTTATAGAGGCGGAGGGGAAAGACTGGGAGATTCACCTGCAGCACTTGTTGTTTGCCTACCGAGAGGTACTGCAAGAATCTACAGGTTTCTCCCCCTTCGAGCTACTATATGGCCGCAGGGTACGTGGACCTCTGGACCTATTCCATGAGGGATGGGAAGGGGAGACTACCGCTACTGATGCTTCAGTGATCCAGTATGTGGTAGATCTCAGAGACCGGTTAGAGATGCTCATGGGGGTGGCCCAGGACCACCTCAGGGCTGCTCAGACCAAACAAAAGCAATGGTATGACCAGCAGGCCCGTAGCAGAGAATTCATCCCAGGACAGCAGGTACTTGTTCTCAAACCCACTCGGGAGAACAAGCTGATGGCTGCCTGGTCGGGACCGTACTCGGTTATCCGAAAGGTGAATGAGTGCAACTATGTTGTACAGGTAGCGCCTGAGAGGCACAAGACATACCACATCAACATATTGAAAGAGTACAGAACACCGAGTATGGGAGCAGTGCTGGCCATTTGTAGCCCACTGCTGGAGGATCCGGCGAGCAATGCTCTGCCTGATCTCCTAGGGGAGGCAAGGCAAGGAAACACGGTAGAGCAGGTAGAGATAGGGGCACAGTTGAGTGCTAGGCAGAAGGGAGAAGCCAGGGACATGCTAGCTCAGTATAGCGACCTCTTCACTGACATGCCAGGGACCACACATCTCACTAAACACCCAGTACACACAGGGGACCTGCAGCCTCTGCATAAGCACGCTTATAGAGTGTCAGCAGAGGTCAAGACCAGTATGGAGAGAGAGATTGAGGAGATGCTGACCCTAGGGGTAATTACTCCGTCCCAGAGCCCTTGGGCAAGTCCAGTAGTCCTAGTTCCTAAAAAGGACAAGACCACCAGGTTTTGTGTGGACTACCGGTTGCTCAACGCTGGGACGGTGTCAGATGCTTACCCCATGCCCCGCATGGATGAGTTACTAGATGAACTCGCGGGGGCAAAGTATCTGACCACCATGGATTTGAGCAAAGGCTATTGGCAAATCCCACTGATCCTGGAGGCTAGGGAGAAGTCAGCATTCATCACTCCAAGTGGCCTCTATGAGTTCTTAGTGATGCCATTTGGGATGAAGAATGCCCCGGCTACCTTTCAACGCCTTGTCAATAGGTTACTGGAAGGGATGCAGAGCTATGCCAGGGCTTACTTAGATGACATTGCTGTCTTTAGTAATTCCTGGGAATCCCACATAGGACATGTAGCTGCAGTGCGGGATAGGATCAGGGAGGCTGGGCTTACCTTAAAACCCACTAAGTGTATGGTAGTAATGGCAGAAGTCCTGTACTTAGGGCACAGGGTGGGTGGAGGGCATCTCAAGCCAGAGCCAGCCAAGGTAGAAGCCATAGTTGAGTGGCCTATTCCAAAAAACAAGAAACAGGTCATGGCATTTTTGGGCACCGCAGGGTACTATAGGAAATTCGTCCCACAGTACAGCGCCCTGGCCAAACCCCTGACTGATCTGACCAAGAAGCAACTGCCTGTGCTTATTACCTAGTCTCCTGCCTGTGAAGCTGCTTTCCAGGCCCTGAAAACTGCGCTTGCTGGAGCCCCTATACTGGCTGCTCCAGACTATACCAAGCATTTTCTCATACAAACTGATGCCTCAGACTTTGGTGTGGGGGCTGTGTTGAGCCAGGTGGGGGACGACGGCCAAGAGCACCCTGTGGTGTATCTAAGTCGCAAACTGCTCCCCAGGGAAGTGGCATATGCCACCATTGAGAAGGAGTGCTTGGTCATTGTGTGGGCACTCAAAAAGCTCCAGCCCTATGTCTATGGGAGGGCTTTCACGGTCATCACAGACCACAACCCCCTGAGTTGGCTACAGAGGGTATCAGGGGAAAATGCCAAACTGCTGAGATGGAGCTTGGCTTTGCAAGAATTTGAATTTACCATTCAACACAAGAAGGGCAGTGAAAACAGCAATGCTGACGGACTTTCACGCCAGGACTATCCCTCTGAGACTGAGTTCATTAATGATGCCAGCAGTGCCCCACTCCCCGTTAGGGCCAGTGGGCCACAGGTCACCCATTAAGAAGGGAGATGTAGAGAGAGAAAGGGGGTGGCCCGGGATTAAAGGGGTTACACCCCATTTGGCCGTCCCCTGACCTCACCCGGGAGTCAAAGGGTTAACTGGGCTAAGACCCAGAACAGTGATTTAACCCCTGTAATGATATGTACATGTGTATTCCCCTGTTCCATTGTAATGTCTGGTTTACTCAGTGTCTGCATCACACACACACTAGAATCCATCCGGGAGCACAAGGGTTAATAGTCCTTTAATGATTATAGTTCTTTGTGAAGTTTTCCCGCCTTTGCAGGCAGCATTTTGCAGGTCCCCATTGGCCGCCATTAGGGCTCCATGCATTCTAATGGAGAATCTTGTTGTTTTAGTCCTGTTTCCTGTAAAGACCAGCAGGTGGCGTCCGAGAGGGAGAGCGGCGGTTTCCCATTAAAAGTCAATGGGCCCATCGACTTCAATGGAGGTTCCTCGAGGTAGCTTTCGAAGAACAAGTTGGCTGCCGTCCAGACCGCAAACCGCAAAGCGGATACATTTTCAATAGGAGAGCTTTGATCACTTACAAGTCAAGGTCAACGTCAAGTGGCGTGGGAATAAACAGTTCTAGGGCCCCTAGGAATAAAATTATTTTTGCCCCTAGTCCCTAGGCGTCCCCCCACTCGACCACAACCGGGTCCCCAAATCCTGGACCCCCGATAAGGGTCGAACCGAGAAGAACGGGTCGCGCCATAGGCTTTGCCGGCGGCGGCAGAAACGGCTCAGAAAAATGACGAAGTGTGAAATGCTGTATTTTGGTACTTCATATCTCCGGTTCCGGAGGGCCCAGCGGATCAAGGTTTGGGGTGTCTGCAGTCACTGCTCCGGCATCAGTGCAGAACCATCCTTGACCCTCCGGGACCAACCCGACGGAGTATGGACCCCCTTGAAAGTTCGGGACTTTTCCCATTGACCTCAATGGCGGCAATTTACCATTGAAAGTCTATGGCAGAGAAACCCGTTGTTTTCAATGGGGATTTAGTGAAAAGCTGAGATTTCTTTTTTTTAGCGGAGATTTTTGTATTAAAATGAAAAATGATTTAATGTGCATTTGTGTAACTCCGGTTCCATAGGTCGTAACAAGTCGCTTTTTGGACCATATGGTGTCCCAGTTCCGGCCATGAGAACTGGGAAGTTTGGTTCTGCTAGACCCAATAGAACCGGATATTTTAATACGTTTATGTTTTATGTTTAACACTGTGTCCCAAGGTATGGACAAAGACTCGGCTGAATTCCTTTGCATACCAGGATAGCAGATGGCCCTAGAGGCGCCCCAATGTCTAGGATTTAAGTATTGTTCAAAGGGTCTTGTCACCCTCCCTGATGATTTAAGGGCGGAGGAGGCTCAAACCAGAGCAGTCTCCAAGTGTCCCAGTTATCACCTTCCAACAAAGGTTATCTTGCTAGAGAGCCAGATGGGTAGACTGGCTGGCATTCCATTTGCCTATGGGGGGCTACAGAAATGAGACCCCAGAGTTCTACTGCGCATGTGCCAGCTAGCAGGGGGGCCTTTCCTAAAATGTGTTCCCCCATCAAAGATTGGCTGGAGATAATTGAACACCAATCACAGGTACTTCAGATTAAGGATAGAGGGACAAAAGGTTTATAAACTGCTGTCCACCCATATATCCTTTGTTAGTCTTCATTGAGTCTTCATTCGTCTTCGTTTGCTGGTATGGTTACCTGATATCACCTGAATGATTACCTGATTGCTGAAGAGAAATGCTACATCTAACTTCTCATTCCCCAACCCCTAAGTAAGTGTACTTCTTATCTGTTACTGTATTATTCATGTGTTCACCTATCCTAAGGAATAAAATCACTTTATTATATCTAAGACTCGTTTCAGTTCAGACCCAGTGATAAATATATATCATCTGTTATATATATTTATGTGACCTTATACAGCCTGCCATAATCTCACCGTGACAATGATGGGTTCGGAGGAGCTGCGTGGTCAGGAGCTGGAGTAAAGTATCAGGAGCTATTTAAGAGCTCTTGGGGAGAATCGTCAGTACGTGTAAGCTGTGGTTTACATGTACTGTCATGGATGGAGCTGATTTGAGTACAGAAACGTCAGGGGTGAGTCTCGATGACTGGGGAACCCCCTGTGGAATATATCTGCGCAGCTGAGAAAACTCGTGGACTTTCCAGGAGGAAAACTACCAGGAGAGCCAAGCTTTGGTGGCCTCCAGAGGGATTTTGGGGGGACTCTAATGAGTTTGGGACATCCAGCTTCAGCGGGTGGCTGTCCCCACCACACAGGGTTAGGTATCATGGAGGCTACTAACCACTTTTATCCACTGTTTCCTCGGAAGGGACCCAATCTGCTTGGGGCACCCAGCTTTAGCAGGGGGTGCTGTCCCCACCACACAGGGCTAGCGAGCCAGGAGGCTACCAGCCACATTGGCTGTTGTTCCCTGCAAATTTGGAACGTGGCTTCGAGGACTGTTTTATGTTATGGACTTTACTTTGGGCTCAGCTGGAGCCACTCACTTGGACTAAAAGAGCCCAATATCTCTAAACCTCAGCGGTATACTGGAGGCCAGTGACTAGCTCATACAGTGAGTATTCTCTCAGTCATTCTGTTTCTATGCTGGGGTGTTGAATTTCCTTGTTGTTGTACCCTGTGTATAATAAACCAAAAGTGTATTAGCTCCCTGTGTCTGGCTAGTTGTGACCTTTGTCTCAACCCCATAGGGGATATAGTTATGGGTTGAGCCTGCCCTACAGGCTGTGGTGGCAGTGGACATTAACGTGCCTGTGCACAGACCAGGGATCTCTGGCAGTGAGCTACCCCGTGACATGACAGGGAGATATAAGAAGCATAGAGGAAGCTATGAAATAAGAATGGAGGGAACGGGTGGGGTGGAGAGATAGGGATGGCAGCAGCAAGGGGCAGTTATATTGAAGGGTGAATATGAATATAAAGACGAATGTTGAGCACAAGAGGAAAGGGGCTCTGACCCCACCCCCCCCCCATTTCTATTCCTCTTCCCCCTTCCTCGGTCCCTCCCCCAATTCCACAGGATTAGAATAATATGCACTCATGCCTCCTTCCTCCACACCTGATCATTGCTGCGCTGTATTGATTGTACGTATGTACAACAGCTGAATTCTTTGTAGCTCTCTTCCTCTTCATGGTGATGGTGAATGTTCACCTACCCAGCTAGCAGCTGTACTTCTACTTCAGCCGCATTATGATGTCATCATGTTCTGCTGACCTCACTGTGTATCTGAGCAGCGTTGTTTTTTCAAGTTCCCTCTCCAAGCTCAGTGTGCAGTTTCCTCATTTTAGAGCTGAACTCCTCAAGCTCTCACAGAGTCCAATCCAATGTCCACAAATGGATCTTTTGAAAAGAATGTAACAGTTTAACTGGCTTCCTTAAGGAAAGCTAACCATGCTAATGGAAAAGATTTGTCTGCTTTTTATTTTTTGTGTCAAATTCATTACAAATTGCTTTTGTTAAAGGCCTCTGAATAGCATCCCATGATGAAGCATTACATCAGGAGCTGGACTACAACTCCCAGAAGCCCTTGCTGGGGTGGGTGGGGACCTGGCGCAAGGAGTGCAGAGGCAGCATCTTTGCTACTGTGTGCTTCAGCGCCATGGCCCTGTGCAAGAGCACTGGCTCCTCCGGCACTCAAGATCACCACATGTGATTGCTCTGTCACTGATAACGTAAAGGGAGGAGTCATCGGGACCATCCTTGTAGATCAGTAGTCATCCGGACCTGCTCTAGTAAAACAAGCAGTTTTTTGGGGATGGAGCTTGTACGACCTGGGGCATTCAAAGGGTTAAAAAAAAAGAGAGAGGAAAAAAATGTACCTTTTTGCATGCCAGAAACTCTTCCCTTATCTCATCTCCTCTCCTCAGCTTATGAGGAGAGGGTAGCTAAAGTAGATTTGTTTACATTAGAAAAGAGGCGTCTAAGAGGGGATATGATAACTATATACAAATATATTCAGTACGTACAACAAGCTTTCAAAAGAACTATTTATCCCAAGGGCAGTACAAATGCACAGTGTCACCCCGTAAGGTTGGAGGAAAGGAGATTTCCCCAGCAACAAAGGAAAGGGTTCTTTACAGTAAAGACAGTTAAAATGTGGAATTCATTACCCATGGAGACTGTGCTGGCAGATACAATAGACATGTTCAAAAAAAGGTTGGCCATCTTTTTAGAAAGGAAAGGTATACAGGGATATACAAAATAAGTAAACATGGGAAGAATGTTGATCCAGGGAGTAATCTGATTACCAATTCTTGGAGTCAGGAAGGAATTTATTTTTCCCCTTATGAGATATCATTGGATGATATTTCACTGGGGTTTTTGTTTGCCTTCCTCTGGATCAATATACTGTAAGTAGAGATATAGGATTGAGTATCTGTCGACTAAGTTTGGCATAGATTGAACTTGATGGACATATGTATTTTTTCAACCTCATCTACTATGAAAGCTCCGTCCATCGGAAGCTTCCCCGGGGGCCCAGTCCAGATGCGAGTCGTGTTGTTAGGGACAGATTACCTCAGCACCTGCTCCCTGGGCTTGTTGCTGGAATGCTGGTCATGACCATGCTGGTCATGCTGACCTACTGGTCATGCCATGACGTGGCTGCAGGCCTTTCTTTGGCCAAAGGGTTTAACTAAATGAACGTTATTCATGAGAATACCAACATTTAACTGTATTTTGTCACATTTGATGTAGCATTGGGTAACTTTGTCTTTAATATTGGCATAGCTCAACACGAACCTGGTGCCCATGGCAGTGGCACATAGCTGCAAGTAGAAATGCTCATTGAACCAGAAGTAATTTTTTTTTTAAAATATAGTTGATACTAGAAATTAAAAACTCAAAATGTTCTTTTTTAAGTGAATGATCTCTTGTTAATACTCTTCTAATCGCTTCTAAGCCCTTCTCGTGATTTATACTTGTATAGAGTGATGTCACATCACATGTTACAAACAAATAATTATCTTCCCAATCTGGTTGGTCAATCATATTGATGGCTTGCGTCGTAGTCCTTAAATAAGAAGGGATTTTGACCACGTATTTTTGAAGAAAATAACCAATATATTCTGACAGGTTTTGGGATATTGAATTAATCCCGGATATTATAGGCCTGCCAGGAGGCCGATCTAAATTTTTGAGTATTTTTGGGATAAAATAAAAAATCGGAAGTCTGGAAAATTTATTATTTAAATATTGATATTCCATATCATTTATTATCCCTAAATTTTTTCCTTCTTTTAATAACGTCTCTAAAGATTTTGGAAGTGATTCATTGGATCTCTCTCCAAAACTTTCTACGTAAATTTATCTCCCAAAATTCGATTGGGCTCATTGATATAATAATCTTTAGACATGATTACTATTCCTCCTCCCTTGTCAGGCTGTTTTATAACAAGTTGTTTAATAGACTGTAAATCCAGGATCGCTTGATGTTCTTTCTTACTTTGATTTAATTTTTTCTTTTTATAATCCTTTTGTAATTGTTCAAAATCATTAGTAATTAGTTGAAAAAAAGTCTCAACAAAATTGTCTTTACAATGTTTGGGAAAAAATGTTAATTTGGGCTTCAGGCTAGAGCAGGGGTCTCCAAACTATGGCCCCAGGGCCACATCAGGCCTCCCGCAAGATTTTATCCAGCCCGCAGCAACTTGAAATATATATATTTTTGCTTATTACAGTATATATAATTTCCCAGTGTAAGCACGGCATCCTTTCTTTGTAATTGTCACATTTTTCTTTTGTTCTGAATCATATCATGCTGATTATCCCAAAAAGGTCCAAATAAAACTTATTCTTTCATTTATAAAATATAAATATATAAAAATTATTAAAAGATTTTTTTTCTTTGGCTTGCGAAAATGTGTAGCATATACAATGTGTCCCTCGTACTGAAAAGTTTGGAGACCACTGGGCTAGCGTAATCATATCATTTTCGATCATTCATTTCTGTTAATTTCTTTTCACTAAAAAAATGTATTCTGCGTTCTGTTTTAAAAAATATCTTTTTAGAGTCAGTTTCCTAAATAATTATGGGCATCAACAAAAAGTTTGAAAGAATTTGGTCCTTGGGCCGGTGCAAAATGTAATCCTTTATTTAAAAGTGAAATTTGATCTTTGGTTAACACCACATTACTGATATTAAAAATGCAAAGTGGTTGTATTACCTCATCCTCTTTTTTATTCCGCCTTCTCCCACCTCTGGTCCCCCTCCACTTATTCTTGTCAGAGGCTATGCTATCAAAGACAGGGGAAAATATGTTTGGATGGAGCCATGGATTTGTCGGTTTCTCTTCCGCCTTGGTTTTCTCTGTGGTCTCCCTCTCCCCAAAAATTTTTTTGAATCTCCTTTCTTGGTTTCCAGGAGATTTTGGTGCTTTCTGTGGTTTCGGGTTATACCCATATTCACGTGGGAAATTCACGTGAGCAGATTAATTAGGAGTCTCCTCTGAATTAACATGCTCGTTGCTGGGCTCAAGCTCTCCACACAGGTTTTCCTGCAAAACTACTTCAACAGGAACGGTACCCTGTTACATTCCTCCCCTGTTTGTGGGTAACTACAGCTAGCCACGGTGGAAGCCACATCCCTCCACTTTTTCTCGAGCCCTAGATCGAGGGAGAATGGCTGGAGAGAGACCACATATTTAGTCTGGTGTTTTCCCCAGAGCAAAGTCTTTTCTTCAGGCAATCCTTGCTCCTTACAATCAATCTTGCTTTTTTCCCCTTTGGGAAAGTTATCTGGTAGTCAGGAGATGATGCAGAGAGACTTGCTACCTCTCCATCAGTTCGTGACCAAGATATGTGGCCGTGGCTGAAGAGGACACCAGTGACAATGTCCTTGTAGCCAGTGTAGATAATCAGTGTCTCTTCACCAGTCTATACCAGTTGTTTCCAATCCTCTCGAATAGCAATTCTGTGATCAGATGCATTGTACATTCTTGTGTAATTGTTACAATTTTCAAATGACCAGAAAATGACAGGTAACCCTTTAGGGAGGCCCGGGGAACCCAAGGGTTTCTAAGAACCCTGGTTGAAAAACACTGATTTAGATGCTTAAATTCAGCACGCTTTAGTCACTCATGGAGGACTTTTCCAAGCACTGCTTTTCCATGGTGTCCTTAGCTTCCTCAACTCTGCAGAGGACTTCTCGCTCAAATTCCTTTTTCCATTTTACCAAGTTTTCTTTTATTCGCTTGGCAACGAGTCTTTTCCCACGTTGTGCAATCTTTTCTTCCCTGTCACTAAGGTGAACACCCACGTCTGGCTCATCATCTTTGATATCGGGCAGCTCAACCATGGCATCTTTGTTTGGCAGTCGGCAGACATAGTTTTGGGTCTCTCTTTTTCGATGTATTAATTTATCCAGCTTGTCTGCTTCTTCAATGTGTGGGAAAGTCCCATGTGATGTCTGGCGGGGTATCTCTACTACAGTAGCAATGTTTTGAACCTCCTTCAGTACTAGGGGACCGCGGTCTACAACTTTCCTTTCCATGAAGGGCTTATCCACAAAAAGCATGATCCCCTTATCAAGAGAGAGGCCATTTGCATTTGGTCCAGGATAATTAAATTTCAGTACATCAATTGTGTTGTAGTTCTCCAAAGGTAATCGGTTAAGGTTTTTAAGGTAGGGGATTAGGGTAATTGGTTAAGGTGTTTAGGGTAGGGAGTTTAGGTTAAGGGGCTTAGGGTAAGGGCAAGGGGATTTACGGTAAAGGGGTTAAGGTTCTCAGGTTTGGGGGTAGCGTTAGTATTAGGGGTTAAGATTAGGGTGTTTTGGGTTAAGGTTAGGAACTTACCTTGGCAGTGAAGCATCCGGCAGAGAGATGTCCCAGCAGCAAGGTGAATGGCGGCTAAACATCAGCAGATATTTGGTACTGGCAAAACGCTGGCGACCAAATGTCCGAGACTGTACGTTAGTAGAGTGCCTACATTATTTTTTGTTATTGATATATATATATATATATATATATATATATATAGACATATGGAGACCAGGGGATCCTGATAGCCAAAAAGAGACAGCACACTGCAGGTATGGTATCAAAAAAGTGTATTCAGTAACACAAGGCCGCCAACGTTTCGGTCCTCCCAACGGGACCTTCCTCAGGGCAGTGCCCTGAGGAAGGTCCCGTTGGGAGGACCGAAACGTTGGCGGCCTTGTGTTACTGAATACACTTTTTTGATACCATACCTGCAGTGTGCTGTCTCTTTTTGGCTATTAGGATCCCCTGGTCTCCATATGTCTACATACTCTCTATGGGACAAGCATCTGCCTCCTGCAACAAAACCGTGAGTGCTAATCTCCATACCTGACTATATATATATATATACAGTGTTCGACAAACCTATACATTTGCACGCCCCGGGCGAGTGGATTTAACATCGTGGCGAGCTCCTATTGGCCCAGGCATCACACGTTTGGTACTAGGTGGCGAGTAGATTTTTTTGTTGGGCGAGTAGATTTTTTGGTGATTTGTCGACCACTGTATATATATATATATATATATATATATATACACACACACACACACACAGCTTGTGAACATATATTTTAGGTTGCTACACAAAAGATCCGTCTCTAGGGGTCGCTGCAATATACAATATAAAATATCACTGCCATCTTATGCTGCCTCGTTTACACAGAGAGAAATGGCTGTGGTGTTATGTTTTTCATATCTGCTCAGTTGAGCTTTGGGCACTACACAAGTTTGGTTACCCACAAATTACCATCCGCCTAGGGCCCCAATTCTATATAAAAGGTCAAACATTTAGATTTTATTCTACCAATTAGGGTGAAGTTATATATTGGCTTTATTGAGTCTAATCCTTTATCCAGGCAAAATATACAAAAAACACAAAATAACAAACCCCTATCCCTTTCTAAGGGCTAACTTACTTCCCCAGGCCCTATCTGCAGGACTGGAGGAATATTCCCATTACCAGCCTATAACCCCAAAGTCTCAGGAAGTACGTTAAGCAGGTGGCTCTCAATGTCAGTCCCTGGCAGGTTCCAGGGTCCTCTGTGTCCAGGAAATATAGGTCTCTGGGTGTCTTGATCTCAGCACAGCCTTTGTGCTCAAGACAGTATCTGTGTGCAGGCTTCTCTGCTCTCCCTTCTGTCAGCCCAAATGTGAGCTAAGGAATCTCTTGTGTCTCATGTGAGGCTTTTTACAGAGCACTCATTAGTCCAGGTGGAGACTAGTTAATTGAGTGGCTGCAACTAACTATCTCTCTGCTGGATTCTCACGAGCTCTGAGGCTGCTTTATTTAAACAGGGATATGTCACTGTTACAGGGCACTATCGCCTGGAAACTCCAGTTGAACTCAATAGGACTTTCTGCACACTAATGCCCCGATTGGCACTATGGAAAAAGGAGAGAGATCCAGCGCTACACGGATTTCAAAATAATGAATTTATTGTGCCACACGACGTTTCGACCAACAGGTCTTTTTCAAGTGACAAGGCATACTCAAATGAGGGTCTACCTAGTATATATACCCTCCAACATTAATCAAACAAGTGAAAAAACAAGTGAAAACAGTTACATAATCACCCCAGCTGCTCCCAATCCGCTTCCCCTGATCAGTGCTATCTCCATGCATAGCCATAGCAGTCCATGAGAGTTCATTTCCGGTTCCTGTGTCCATTTCCGGTCTGTGCGTTCCAGTGACGTCACGGGACTCTTCTGCGCATGCCCATGCGTTCCAGCATCGTCATCGTCGCCCCGTCGATCTACAGTGACGTCAGTCTTTTTGCCTGAGTAGTTTATCCTTCCCTCGTGCTGCTGTGGGGGCTGTGTGTTCGCTCTATGAGCTGTAAGTCTTCCATCCTTCTGCGTCTCGATGTGGGAGGTGCTCCTGCGTCCTGTTTCTTCACTGTGAGATCTCTGGAATCTTGTAGTCCTTAATGTGTCCTGAAAATTTCTTTCTCTCTTTTCCTGCAATAAATATCCTTTAGTATGTGATCAGGGGTAGCTGTATATAGTGTGCTCCAGTGTCAATTTAAAATGTGCAAAAATAAACATTTATTAAAAGTTTATGGAATGCTTATCAATCTATTTAGTCCTTACTCACTTAAAAGGCTTCTCACCAACAGCAGCCATGCCATATATGAAACATATAAGAAACAGTTTTATCTCCTATCAAGAAAACAGTTGTAGGATATGTAGTCATTTAGCCCTTTAGGATAAACTGTGTCCAACGTGTATGTCCAGAATGTCTCGTTGTAATAAAAGTGTATCTACATCGAATCCTGTGGACTTTCTTTGTATTAGTTCTATCCCCATTACACGAAGGGATGAGACTGGGTGGTTGTGGTCTGTACAGTGGTCAATAAAAACCGTATTCTCCGATTTATTATTTATCCTGCTCTTATGCTCAATAAATCTGGTTTTTAGACTCCTTTTTGTTTTACCCACAGTCTCATCTCACAGACCACGGTTTTTATTGACCACTGTACAGACCACAACCACCCAGTCTCATCCCTTCGTGTAATGGGGATAGAACTAATACAAAGAAAGTCCACAGGATTCGATGTAGATACACTTTTATTACAACGAGACATTCTGGACATACACGTTGGACACAGTTTATCCTAAAGGGCTAAATGACTACATATCCTACAACTGTTTTCTTGATAGGAGATAAAACTGTTTCTTATATGTTTCATATATGGCATGGCTGCTGTTGGTGAGAAGCCTTTTAAGTGAGTAAGGACTAAATAGATTGATAAGCATTCCATAAACTTTTAATAAATGTTTATTTTTGCACATTTTAAATTGACACTGGAGCACACTATATACAGCTACCCCTAATCACATACTAAAGGATATTTATTGCAGGAAAAGAGAGAAAGAAATTTTCAGGACACATTAAGGACTACAAGATTCCAGAGATCTCACAGTGAAGAAACAGGACGCAGGAGCACCTCCCACATCGAGACGCAGAAGGAAGGAAGGCTTACAGCTCATAGAGCGAACACACAGCCCCCACAGCAGCACGAGGGAAGGATAAACTACTCAGGCAAAAAGACTGACGTCACTGTAGA
Source organism: Ascaphus truei (assembly GCF_040206685.1). NCBI lineage: Eukaryota > Metazoa > Chordata > Amphibia > Anura > Ascaphidae > Ascaphus > Ascaphus truei. The sequence goes on from NC_134490.1 coordinate 39,350,944, forward strand.
TCGACGGGGCGACGATGACGATGCTGGAACGCATGGGCATGCGCAGAAGAGTCCCGTGACGTCACTGGAACGCACAGACCGGAAATGGACACAGGAACCGGAAATGAACTCTCATGGACTGTTTTGGCTATGCATGGAGATAGCACTGATCAGGGGAAGCGGATTGGGAGCAGCTGGGGTGATTATGTAACTGTTTTCACTTGTTTTTTCACTTGTTTGATTAATGTTGGAGGGTATATATACTAGGTAGACCCTGATTTGAGTATGCCTTTTCACTTGAAAAAGACCTGTTGGTCGAAACGTCGTGTGGCACAATAAATTCATTATTTTGAAATCCGTGTAGCGCTGGATCTCTCTCCTTTTTCCTCAGTGTACTTTGGAAATTCCTGGCAGGTACTTCCTTGAACCAGCAGCACCGGTAAACTGTATGTATTTGTTTATATATTGTGGTGTGCAGCCTTAACCCCCCTTTACATTGATACCCGATTGGCACTATCACAGTTTAATAAATAACCCCCAAAAGTTCTGTTTTTTGATTCAGCCCCCTGATCTCTGTGCATTTGGCTTGGGTTGCCAGACATCCCGTATATATATATATATATATATATATATATATATATATATGTATATATATATGTATATATATATATATATATATATGTATATATATCGGCTGCTTGCATGAATGCCGCCCAATGGGAGGCGGAGTAGACCGCAGGTGAGTATGATGTTGAACTCAAGGGCGATTAACCCCTCGCGCGTTGTTCGCCTGGCAGCGTGACGCGACGCCCATGTCTTCACAGGGCGGGACGCGGGGGCAGGACGTGGGGCCTAAGCCCGATCCTGGATGTGCTCCATTGTCGAGCGGCGCGGCGTCCCTGGATGCAATGCGGCGCGGCGTCCCAGGATGGAATGCGGCGCAACACCTGTTGTCGATCCTAACAGTACCACCCCCTTCAGGAGTGACCTCCGGGCGCCTCAGGGATGGCTTCAGGGGGTACTTAGCGTGAAAAGCCCGGACGAGTCTGGGGGCATGCAGCTGATCCCGAGGGATCCAGGAACGCTCCTGTGGCCAAAACCCTTTCCAGTGTACCACGTACTGGAGAGCTCCCCTGGTGATCCTGGAGTCCAACACGGATTGAACCTCAAACTCTTGTTGGCCCTCCACGAGGAGGAGTCCCGGAGGCGAGGACGAGGCTGGAGAATGAGGATCCTGAATATGGGGTTTCAGTAATGTCGTGTGAAACACCGAAGGTATCTTCATTGAAGAAGGTAGGCGTAGACGGTAGGCTACCGGATTAATTTTCTCGATCCTGGAAGTGCTCCGTTGTCGAGAGGCGTGGCGTCCCTGGATGTGATGTGGCGCATCACCCGTGTTGTCACAGAGGCGGAGCCTAACGCCGATCCTAACTGGGACTGTGAGGAGGAGGATCAGGAGGGGAGCAGTGAGGAGGAGGAGCAGGTGGGGGGCAGTGAGGAGGAGGAGCAGGAGGGGGGCTGTGAGGAGGAGGATGATCAGGTGGGGAGCAGTGAGGAGGAGCAGGAAGGGGGCTGTGAGGAGGAGGAGAGATGGATGGGGGGTGAGAAAGCGATGGGGGTGGGTGAGAAAGCGATGGGGGAGCAGAGAAACAATGTCAGTTTTGGTCATGAAAATATATAGGAAATGTCTGGATTTAAATGAGATTTTCCTACTGGATTTTGGTGTCCGGACATCCCTTATTTACAGAACTTAAATGTGGCGACCCTACATTTTGCATCAGTACTGGGTCTATTCCACAGCAGCCTCTACCTAATCTCTAATAACATTTCTCAATAATGACTATAGTGTGATATTTATGAAAAGAGAAAACAATCTACTGCGCTCTACTACAATCAGGGTTACCAGATTTCCAAAGTAAAAACCGGGACACAATAAAAAATTATTTATAAAACAAATCACATCACTTAAGAATAAATATTATAAATTGTATTTGTCAAATAGTGTCCCCAATTATTGATTTATTTGTCTCCCTCTCCCCATCCTCCCTCTTTCCTCCTCCAATCTCCCCACCTTTCTCCCAAATCCCTCCTCCCCTTCTTCTCTCCCTTTATCCTCTCTCACTCCCTCCCCCTCCTCTCCCTCTCGCTCTCTCTCTCTGTCAGACCCGTCCCTAGGTTATATGCCGCTCTCAGGCAAGCACCCACTGTATCCGGAGCTACAGACCTCCGTGGGAGGTGCCGGTAGCTCCTGCTCAGGTTTAGCTGTCCCATCACATGGGCCAATAGGAAGCCGTGATGTCATAGGTGGCTTCCTACTGGCCCATGTGACTGGAAGCTTCAAACCTGAGCAGAAGATACTGGCACCCCCTACTGGGATCTGTAACTCAGGAAGCAGCGGGTCCTTGGAGCCAAAATGAATACGGTTCAGCTCTGGAGACTCCCTGCATCAATCCTACATATTTATTAAAAAAAAAGGAAAACATTTTTTTTTGCCGCCCCCTGGCAGTGGCAAAAGTATGCCTAAGGACAGGCGTACACCCACCCTGACTGACTTACTCATCCACACACTGACTGATGCACTCCCCCACCAACCCACCCACACTGACTGACTCACCAACACACTGACTGACTTACTTCCCCCACCACACACACACACACACACACACACACACACACACACACACACACACACACTTACTGACTTACTCACTCCCTCACCCACCCACACTGACTGGCTGACTTACTCACCCAACCCACACTGACTGACTTACTCACCCACCCACACAGACTGACACACACACCCACACAGACACACAGACTGACACACACACACACACACACACTCTTACTGACTTACTCACTCCCCCACACAGACTGAATTACTTACCCACACTAACTGACTGACACACACACACACACACACACACACACACACACACACACACCGACACACAGACTTACTTACTCACCCACACACACACTCGCACACACTAGGAGCTGTGTGAGACGCACAGGTGGGAGGAGCATTGAGCTCCTCTCTCTGCTCAAAACCGTACATTAGAGATTGTTGGGACACCGGGAGAGTAACTTAAAAACCGGGATGTCTGGTCACCCTAACTACAACCCAGAGTTTATTACCAAATGTCAATAGCACTATTAGAGAAGTCTATGAATTATTGTATGGGGAATGTTGCAAGGTATATTTCCATGGTTCCTTGGAACGTTTGCTGACACAAATACACCAAAATGGTGCAGTACCCTTGATTCAAAATAAAACAATACTGTATCTATTAGATGTTCACTCACATTTGTGTGTTTTCCAGTAAAGCACAGCAACTTAGAAGCATACAGACGTATTAGCACTGGAGCTGGTCGCCACACTTCTATCCGTTAGGATTTTTAGGTGGCGTTTCCTTGTTGTGTAGTAGACGGTCCGCGCCTGTTCTAGCTGCCGCTGCATCACGCCCGATACTTCCAGGTCCGATCACCAAACCAAAAGTTATATGTATGTCACGTCACCCACGATGCTCACAGGACACACGGTACTTGCCGCACTACGCGTTTCAGGAGTCTCCCTTCCTCAGGGACTGAACATCTCACTCATTAATAGTGCGACAGGTCATTACGCTAATCATAGTTGGGATTAGGGCCTATATTTGCATAGTAAATATTACATGACCGAGTACTTTTATTTTATTGCACCACCATCTTATAGTAAAAGGAAAAAAAAACGGAACTGAAGTTGTTTTCCCCAATTACCTCAAAGAAAGAAAAGGGTGTGTGTGCCGAGCACGCGGATTTTAAGTGAAACTTCTTTGTCTTTTGTCGCTGTTTTGTCACAGAAATTGTATTTTTGATGGTGATGTTTTTAAATAAAAATCAAAACACAATTTCAGTGCCAAAACGCAAAGAAGTTTGACTTAGAACGCGTGTTTTAGCTATTTGCACATCTATATTTATAGTAACTGTGAATTCCTTGTGTGTGTGTCACCGTGTGCGCGTGTCAGTCAGTGTGTGTGTGTGTCACTGTTTGTGTCTTCCAAGTGTGGCGCTGGGATGGAGGGTGCGCTCAGCATGTCCTGCACGCTCTCCTCCCTCTGGCGGAGCAGTGGGGACACGTACGCTCATCGCTCTCCCCCCCTCCCTTCGGCGGTGCTGCGGGGACACGGCACACAAGACGTGGGTGACGGAGGTGCCGTGTGCTCAGTGCAGGGGGAGTGTGCGTGTCCGTCATCCAGGGGATCCAGCACTGCCACCTTCCTCCTTGTTACCAGTCACGAGCTGCCCTCCCCCCAGCGCAGTTGCAGGGAGACAGCGCTCAGATCTCACAGCCCCCGTCCGAAGAGATCTCAGGGGAAGCACGGCACAGAAGTTTGCTACGGATCCTCCTCCTCTCCGGTGACTGGTGGGAGCTGGCAGCACTGACTGCCTCTTCTGCCAGCAGTGACATCACTTCCTGGACTGTACTTCCATCACCATCATGGCAATTTACTGCCAGGGAAATGTTCATGTGGAAGGTGCCGGCAAAGAAGTTTCACTTCAAAAAGAATATTTACAAATCTGGTATCAAATTTCAGAGAAAATGTTGATTTGAATGAATGTTTGCAAGATGCCATTTATATAGTTATAGCCACCTTTGTCCCTGGAATCTTTCATCAAAATGTTGTAACAAGTGTTGAATAGAGCTGGTCACAATTATATCATTAGAACAGCATAAGAGCACTCATATATTTAACATAGTCAGACAATAACTTCAAAGGGTCAGTAGTCCCTTCATTAGACGTGTGTACTAATGGCAGCGACACGTTGGCTCGACAACAGATTCATATATCATGGGCACTTAGGATTTCCAGGGTATGATTGGGTTGACCACTGACAGCATTTGGGGCCTGGTCATGTCCTGATCACACACACAACATGGCTGGAGGCCAGGTGGCTATTCTCCTGGCACACTGAAGGGTAAGTCCTTTCTAGGACTTAAGTGTACTAATGGCAGTGACATCTTTAAGGGGTCACGCCGGGGTGATTGATGCATTTTTTTTTTTTTTTTTAACCCGAGTACTTCTAAAGCATGGTTTTAAGGTTAGATTGTACACACAGCGCTGTAGCTTGGGAGAGGTTGTATTTCCCATGGCTGCTCCCTTGTATCAGCTATCGGTGTGCACACAGGTACAAAAAAAAAAACCCTCTCCTCCATCATTGACTATCGAATGAGGACAGAATGGAATAAGGGTAAAAACATCTCAATTGACAAGTCCTCCCCCATTCAGATGCCCCAATAAAAGCAATGTGTAATACATTTTGAGAAACAAAAATCTGTCAAATATTTGCTGTTAGCACGATTCAATTAGTTTAAGGGAGCCAAGGAGTGTTACATTCTTCACAAACTTTGTCTATGTGGGACTGCACATTTGAATTGGACACCGTGTCACTCATTTTTACTGTCCAAGATTGGGTTTCCACTCCTAATACAAGCCCCAGGGAAAATGTTCCACAGACCCAGCGTGCGGAAATTTCACTTTTAAATAGATACCTAGAACCCTGTGGCCTATTTCTAACCAGCGATTTGGCGGCAGCTGGGAAGTGACTCAAGCCTGCCTGGGGGTTAAGGTTAAGGCTCAGGTAGGTGACACAAAATAGATAAATCATCATATGACAGATCATATTGTACACAGGGAGGAGTGTAAAATCACACAAGATTTTTCTTCCGCTCAAAATTAACCCCTAGATCTAATTTAAAAAGGAGGGTCCTACATCTGATCATGGAGATGAAGTCCATGGGTCTATGCATCAAAGAAATTTCAGCAGAAAACCAGACATTTTCATCCTGCACCCACAGTACATATCTTGCTCCAATTTTGCCCCATATACCCTAGCTTGAACCTTGGGGAAGTGTTCATAGTTGGGAAGGCTTTACATGGTGCACAGATTATGAGTCACTCTCTCTCCCCCCCCCCCCAAATTTGACAGATCTAAAGAGGAGCAAGTCTAAAATTCTGCAGCAAAACCACTTCTTTACGTTAAGACAGACCCCCATAAATGGATCGAGTTTTCTACTTCCATCCTGCCCCCATCTTTTTGTCGGGGGGAAAACGGGTGTTGCAGATATATTGACGTATAAACCATTTTCTCCCACGGATTGAAAGATGCAACTGGCATAACTTGGGTTTCCTAAACCACACTTTACCTGCTATATTGGAGAGACATTAAAACTGTATGTGTATCTGACTACAAAATAGCTTGTTGGTGTATGTATTCTATACAGTAAAGTTGTCACGTATTATATTTTGGGGGGGGATAAATGAATTCTTTTGATGAGTTTTTGAGATCTTATTTCAAACGTGAGTCGAGATCACCCAGACATCAAACCATTTAACAGAACAGACACATGAAGTTGAGTGTTTTCGTGACACCTTTTATTCAATTCTTACAAAAAAACAGAATACAAAAAGTTCTGATGGAAACAGGAGAAAACATAAAACCTCCATTTAGCTGCATCAGAGAACCTGTTAAAATACAGTAAAGTGCTTATTTTTTTCAAGATTTTTTAAATTTTTTATTACTTATTATTTCTTTATGAACCCTCCCCCAGTTGGGAAAAAACAAAGTAAAAAAAAAAAAATGAATTTCCTTCTTCCATCGACCCTTTTTAGGGAGATTCACAAATCCACAGTGCATTACAAAGAAAAGAAGCATAGCTGTGTACAAGAAAATTTGAGTCTTATTTGTTTCCGTTAAAGAGGGAAAAGCCAATTTTTTTATCCTGATGCTTCCTCAAAAAAAAAAAAAATTAAGAGGAAAGAAAAATGAAAAAAAACATACAAAATTAATTTATGCTCCCAAATTTTGTGGCAAATCCAAAGAAACACTTATTCTGACCCCTCTTTTTGGAGCCAGTGTGTTGCAGTCACCCTAGCAGTTAGGTGGTTAACCGCATGTCGTGCTCAGCTGTTAAATGCCTCTCTCCAAAGGCGAATGTGCTTGTGAATTCTTGATGCGTTTGTTCTGGGTTGTGTTTCACAGAAACCAGAGGATGGAAAGCATTAACCCCTTTGTAGCGTCAGGGGGAGTTGACCGTACAAACTTTTCAGAGGCTTAAATCTCGCCATCCTAAGAGTTTTGGAATCTGTGATGGAAAAAAAGAATCTTTCTTCACGCAACGCTTAAAAGTTCCTTAATGGGTTTTTAATACTTGTAAAGGTGACACCCAACGCCTAAGTGCCTAATTAAAGAAAATAAAAAGCATTTATGGGGTTCAACGCCCCCCATGAATACCTAGAAAAAGGGGCAATTGAATCCAAAAGACCCACTGGGAATACAATGGTGAAACATCTGTAGTTTCATGAAAAATTGCAGATGCTCTTAACCCCTAAGCGAAGGGGTGAAAAGCTCCTGCCTCGCACCAAAGGGGTTAATAAAACCCCCCCGAAAAACTAGAGGCAGCAAAGAGGGGCTAGGTCAAGTTTTCCCTGAATATCCCACCTTTTTAACCCTTCAATACTCTTCCCTGACCTCAAGCACACACCAAGTATACAGACAGGCTCTGCACGCATCTTATTCAAGTGTTCTTAATATAAGACATTAGCATATATATATATTTTTTTTTTAACCGATAAAGAATACTCAAAATAACAAAATTCTTACGAAAATAAAGACCTCTTGACGTACAGTTAAGATCACAATACCCGACACCCCCCTCCAGGTTGCAAGAGGGCCCCGGATTATGGGTCTTCAGTCACATGGGGAACACGAGGGCGGAATTACACGGCCGATCATCGTTCGTTCACTAAAAGGCAGCCATGTTAGCGCCCAACATATTAATAAAATTGTCTGGATTCCAACCGAACGCAAAGCGTATGTATGTACAGACATATGTAAAAGCATAGTCACATACAGATACTGCCACGAGCAAAACCTAATGTGAAAAGTTTCCTCCACCCCCCTGCCCCCACATAAAAACCCATTATGCAGGACCCTACACCTGTGTGTATTCAGAAAGATGCTGTTTGTGCATTCATACGCATATATGTATAGTGTACATATATACTGTACATGCGCACACTATATATACAGTAAGTATATATGCATGCACAAATAAACTATGCAAATATACACATGTATGTATATGCAATATCCATAGACTATACTGCACAGATATTTTCAGCTATAAACTGCAAGGCTGGCCCTACAGAAAGCCAAGACTTACGAATAGGATCTCATTTCACTTTTGGTACGTGGCAGTATTCGTATAGAACATAGAAATGCCACCTATTGCAATAAGGCACTTTGATTTGTCTGGCTACCACGTGGCATCCTCACCATCAGGTCGCATAATACAGAACAAAGCTTCCCCGCGCTGCTGGATACCTCACCCAAGAAGCAGCCAAACAAGAATAAGAGCTCACATCTGGGAGTGTCACTGCCTTCCCCATAAGTTACAAACACTGATCTATCTCTACTTATTGCTGTGCGTAACAAACGGCCACAATGTCACTACCATTTCAGTAAACAATTGTCAGCACCGGTGCATCACCTTGCTGAAGTGCCTTATTGCTTTAAAAAAAAAAAAAAAAAAAAAAAAGGGGGAGACCATCAACGGCCAGTGTACATTTTTCTTGGGGCAGAGGGACCCAGACCTATAAATCATTCACAAAAACAAAAAAACACTGAAATTTTAGAGCAAGGGTGGCCAACTTCAGTCCTCAAGTGCCACTAACAGGTCAGATGTTAAGGATATCCCTGCTTCAGCACAGGTGGCTCAATCAGTGGCTAAGTTGACAGTTAAGTCGTTGGCTCAGCCATGGATTGAGGCACCTGTGATGAAGCAGGGATATCCTTAAAACCTGACCTGTTGGTGGCCCCTAAGGACTGGAGTTGGCCACACCTGTCTTAAAGGAAACATTAACCTGCATAATTTACATGGCAGACTTTATGGTGCACCCAAGTCTTTATGCTTCTAATCTTATGGGGATGGGGGAGGGGGGGGGGGGGTGAGGGGGGTGGCTGACCTGTCCATCACCACCAAATCCAGCAACAGCACTACCTATCCTGATGGAAAAATAGGTGCAAGGGGAGAGAGCAGATGGGGAGTATTACGTGAACATGCCAGCCACAGCTCCCAGTAGTGTTTGGCCTTATGCTCTGGCTCCTAAACATTTGGTCTGGCTCCTACATTAAAAAAAAAAAAAAAAATGCCCATAACTAATGATTTAAACTGTGGTTAGAGTAAGATATTTAGGGGGCTAATCTATATATGCCAAAGCAGACATTCGGCCCGTTTTCAACGGCCGCTTTGCTGTATACAGAATAAGGCCCTTAAGAGTGTCACTTTCTCTACTCTTAATTCGCTTTGGTTGCCAACCAAAGCCTTTGTGGGTAACTGTTGAGGGCAGCTACCCTATGGGTGAGAAATGCATTTAGGAAGAGGGTTTTAAATCGTGAGGAAAAAAGTTGGATTTACATAGCACCAAATCATATTTCCTCCTCTTGCTTCTCATACGAAAACATTTCACAAAGCTGCATTCTTAATTCATAGAAGTTCATTCAAAATGACATCACAAAACACGGCTTTCTGTCCCTTATGTAAAGGACATTCCTTTCGTCAACCATCCCTCCCTAGTGCTAGGTCTGCCCACTATTTCCTGTCTGCGCTGAGAATTATAAGCGGTTGAGTGTGTATAACGGCTCCATCAGACAGGTATCATGGGATTCATTCTGCACATTCCAAATCAGGCAGTGACCCCCTACCCTGCACCCTTATCTCATGAGAGATGACCTGTGAACAACTTATTAAGGGTACGAAGCACTTTAAAGGTGCCGTCGCACTTTGGTGCGGGGGGGTATGTGTGGGTGTGTACAGAGACACATATACCAAGACAAGTATTTTGAATTCTTTTCAGAAGGGTCAACCCTTTAAACACTTTCCATATCACAGCAGCCTAAAGGGTTAAGTCGCTGGTGCACTTACATTGAGGCAGCTCTCTGACAAACGAGGGGGCTATCATGTTAGGATGAGAGGGTGACACTGATATTCTGATTTCGATAAACAGACACCCGGGGATTTATAATTCCGTACGCAGAGTGTCAGGAAACCGATATTTTATCAGTAGATTTTAAACAAAAATCGGGATTTAAATGCTACATTTCAGCTTCTGCCAAACCTCCCCTTCAAATCCTACCAACCCTACAGACAGCCCCGCTTTTCAGAGAAGGGAATTTTTCACAGTCTGATAATATAGGAAATGCATTCCTGCAAAATAAAAAAATTAAAACATATCCTTTGGTGAAAAACAAATATACACACAAAAAATAAAATAAAAACATAATATAGATGTGGGTTTTTGAAGCCTTTTTTTTTTTTTTCTTCTTCTTTAGAAAAATGTAGGATGTGGTTTGAGGACCAGCAAAAATAAAGGGTAATTGGAAACCAGCCAATTGGAAACCAGCCAATTGACACCCAGTCTTCTCTTGTTGCTGGGTAGAAATAGCTCTATATCTCTATATCCCATTCAAAGCAAGAGATGGTACACGCAGAGGACTTGCGGAATGGTTAGCAGGTGTTTATTCCGTGTTAAACGGTCTCACAACAGGGACCTTCAGCATGATAAATGATAGACCGGTACTGTTGGATTGAAACAGAACAAACACCTGCTAACCACTGCACAGGGTTTGTGAGTAGTGCACGAGCTCCTTTATTGATGTATTTCAGCCCTCATCGATACACCCAGGTGATTGACCACTGGATTACCACGAGTGCTCCCATAGCTGACCTATAAGGGGTTTCAACCCTTTGTTGCACTTGGGCAAGATTCTACCCTGAACCGAACAGATGCACCCTCAACTAAGTTTTTGCAGGACGTATGGTAGAGAGAACGCAAGGCACCGAGGGAGTGTGATATCACGGTAACCGAACTCCTGCAGTGCCCTACCGATGTCAAGCGGGTCAGAGAAAAATGCTTTTGGTGACCCAGTCAATGACCCTTTAGCCATACTGGCGCTGAAGGCGTTAAGAGACCATGCATTGCCCTGCAGACTTTAAAGGTACAGTCCTTACAATAAAAAAAAATATTGTTTTTTTTTTTTTAAAACAGACTTTTCCGCTTTATTTTTTTTTATAAGAAATTTGAGTTGAATCCCTTTAAAATGTTTTCTAGCCGATAAAAAGCTTATAGGGATGAAGCCACTGATTAAACTATATAGTGAAAATCAGAGAAGGAAAAAAAAAAAAAAAAAAAAAAAAATTATATATATTTATTTGTATTTTTTTTTTAAACTTTAAACAAGTGCTTTTTTTGTGTTTTACCCCCAAAATTCTGCAGGGACTGCACCTTTTAAGTTGCACATTCCACAGGTTGTTACAAAGGAACATTTTGAAGGATTATTTTGTGTACCCCAAATCATCCTGTGTTGATGCCCCAAATAAGGAAGGCAACAACCCTATAAAAGGAGGGTGCCACACCGCTGGGCAACTCTGCAGCAACGTTCCCAGTCTGCAGACGGAAACTCACATGCGCCCCCGTAAGAGGGAAACAGGCAGGGGTGCGGAGTGGGTCGAATGTTCAGTCGCTGACTGTAAGCAGAGGGACAACCCCCGGCGGGGAGATGCCCCCTTTGCAGGCGCTGTTCTGCCTTCTTTTGGCCAGTTTCGACTCAGATGGGGGAGAGAGTCGCATGGAGCATGAGGTAGCCTTGATGAGGATGAGGCAGGAGGCGGAAGAGTCTGCTCCTTCCTCTTCCTCCTCCCGCTCCATCAGCTGGCGGTTCATCGCGATGGCTTCAGCCGCGAATGAGGTCAGCTCTTTGGCACTGCTGTTCCTGCAGAGGGGGACAGATGGGGAGTTAGGAGAGGGCCAGGGAACCCAGCGCTTACATTACAGAACCATTCACATATTTATTTTTTTACAAAAGTATATGCAGCACTGCACACAATTGTGCATGTACGATTACATACTGCGCAGAAGAACTTATACGCTTATTTTGGCACAGGAAGATAAAGAGACTTGTCCAAGGTAACAAGGAGCCCATATGGGGACTCAAACCAGATTAGATGTAGTTTTAAAGGATCTGTTCATAGAATGCAAATAAAGCCTATTAAAAAGGTGTTGTTCCCCATCGTTCAAGAACTTCCGCATAATGTACAATGCGGTGTTTTCACCTTTAACTTCGTCCCCCGATTAAAGATTCCTAAACTGTGTTTCATTCCTGAGACAGGAGTTAATAACGGCTAATAACACCCCTCCCCCCCCCTTACTTTGTGACTTCACTAGGCTTCAAAAGATCCTTACCAGAGAAGCTCAGAATAAGACAGCTTCTCTGATTAATCTCTTTGAAGTCTGCATGGAAAACCGCAGTGCTGCCTGATGGTGGAGCAAGTAAGAACAACAAGAGGTTGCTGTGTGGACACTACCTGCAGGCTTTGGGACACTACCTGCAGGCTTTGGGACACTACCTGCAGGCTTTGGGACACTACCTGCAGGCTTTGGGACACTACCTGCAGGCTTTGGGACACTACCTGCAGGCTTTGGGACACTACCTGCAGGCTTTGGGACACTACCTGCAGGCTTTGGGACACTACCTGCAGGCTTTGGGACACTACCTGCAGGCTTTGGGACACTACCTGCAGGCTTTGGGACACTACCTGCAGGCTTTGGGACACTACCTGCAGGCTTTGGGCCTTGTTTATTTTTTTTTAAAGCATATCAATATCAAAAACTAAGAAAAATATAAGGTTTGCAATATGACATCCCACAGGTCACTTTCAAGGACTTTGGGGGGGAAGGGGGAAGAGGGTGGGCACAACTGCAGCGTTTAACCCTTCTGCTCCCAGAGGGAGCTGCAATGTATCACAGTGCTTAGCTCTACTGGGGGGTAAAAGGATATTTCTGCTCACCTTTGTAGGATAATTGGAGTGGGGAGCGTGTTGTCTGGAGCGGACTGTAAGGGCGTGAACAGGAGAGGAGAGAATTAGCTACAAGGTATACAGCATGTCAACTTATAGTACAAAGCAGGACTTCCATGAAGCAGCCTAGGGATGAATGAGGGAGGGGGCACGGGTGGGAAAATCACTCACCCCTTGCACCCATGGGTGCTGCAACACCTGCGCCGCGCTAAGTCTCTTCTTGGCGTCCCGCAACAGCAGCTTGGAGATGAGGTCTTTGGCTCCGAAGGAGATTTGAGCCCAGTCCTTGTCCGGGAACTCGTACTTCCCCTCTTGGATGCTGACAAACAGCATGTTCTGGGGGAGCAGAGGGGGACAGGAGAATCAAACAAGGATCGCAGTGTAAGACCACGGACCCAGTGTAATTATTGCAGCTGATTGACCGAGGCTATATAGATATATAGATACACACACTTTTTTTTTAATTCACACGCCAGGTTCTCGGTGTATTATTAACCCCTTTATCACAAGAGACGCATACAGTGCATTACTCCGTCTGCTCCTATCCTGCCACCCATTTCTCCGCATGTCACACTACTCTTTAGGTCGGCTACTACAGGGCAGTGAGCCAGATGTCGGTAGTGGGGGGAGAGAAGAACGAGATCATGTCAAACAAATGTAATTGTAATTTTAAGTGGGTGACCAAGGTAATAGATCAGGGGGAGCACTAGATGGAGTTTACCTAGATTGTAGTAAGGCCTTTGACTGTCCCACATAGAAGGCTGATAAACAAGTTGCAATGCTTGGGATTGGACTAAGGTGGTGGAATGGATAAGACATTGACACGAAGGATAGACGACAGAGAGACGCGGTAAAGAAAGCTCATTCAGACGAGGGGAAGGTACCCAGGGAAATAGCTCAGCGATCTATACTGGGACTGGTGCCCTTTAATATCTGTATTAGCGACATTACAGATGCTTTGGAAGGGAGGGTTGGCCTTTTTGCAGGTGACAGATCTGCATGGGGGTTGACACTCCATGGGGGGTAAACACAGCGACTAATGATGTAGGTAGATTGGAGGAATGGGCAGTAGTGCAGAAACTGCATTTTAATGCCAAGAGGTAGAAACAATGCACTTGGGTCACAATAATCCGAAGGCAGAAAACAGGATTACTAGCACTATAATGTCAACTACTACAGAGGAGAGAGACCTGGGAGTCATTATTTCAGCAGACGAGCAATGTAACAAAGCTATGCGGAAAGCCAGCACTGGGTGTTAGGATGTATAGGGACTGGTGTTAGCAGCAGAAAGAGGGGGAGGGGTGACGCCACTTTATAGAGCATTGGTGAGACCTCGAGTACGGTGTTCAGTTCTGGAGACCATATCTCCAAAGGCACATGAATAAATTGGCTGTTCAAAAAAAAAAAAGCGCTACTAAGATGGTGCATGATCTACAGCAGGGGTGCGCAAACAGGGGGGCCCGACCGTTAGAGGTCCCACGCTCTCTCCCAATGCATTTAAATTAAAAGCCGGGGGAACGCACGAGGCCTCCAACGCCCTTGTATTGGCTTCCAGTAACGCGTCGTCATGCTAACCACACAGCGTCATTTAACGCCAGAGCCAAGCAGGGGAGGAGAGCAGGCAGGGGGGGCAGGAGGCGCAGGGGGAAAGGATTGCGTACCCCTGATCTACAGCATCAATTCTATCAGGAAAGACTACAGGACCTTTATATGTTCAGCTTGGGGGATAGAAGGGGGAGGAGGGATATGATCAAAACTTTCAAACACATAAAGGGATCCGACAAGGTACAGGAGGGAAACATATTCCAAAGAGAAAAGTGCTAGAACAAGATGTCATTCTCTGGAGCTGGAGGGTGAAAGGCTAAAGGAACTGCCTCCCAACAGAGGTGCTAGGGGCCAATACAGAAAGGGAATTCAGACATGCTTATTTATTTATAAGATATTTTACCAGGAAGTAAATGCTTGGAATGGCCATAAGGCTGGCTCCATGGTGCCGCAGACTGTGCGGACGCGTCGGCACGCTGAGCGAACAGACTGCCTTAAGGCAGTGTTCGCGTCCATGCGGCGTGCGTCCGCGTCGAAGCAGGAGGGGGCGCGCGTTGCTTGAGTAATCAGTTAAACTGATTTCTCAGCTTGACAGACCGGCCACGTGAGCGGTTCGGCCAATGAGGGCGAAGCAGCTCAGTGACGTCACTAGGAACGCCCCCCCACGGCGCGTCTAGCAGGGCCAGGGAAGGCACCCGCTTTCCCACAGCCTCCGCACGGTAGAAGGCACCATTGCCCCAGCCTAGGGCTAAATCCTAAATACGAAAGAAAGCCAAGAATCAAATAGGATCTGAGGTTTTACAGCAGTCACGGTGAGCTGAGTGGTTCTAATCTGCCGTGAAATGTTGCTCTGCAATGCACTGCCCCTCTGGCACTGAAGGGGTTAAATTCCCCAACACTGGGTACCATCTGCGGTCGGTCGAGCCACACCCACCTGGCACGCAGGGCAGGCCTCGCCACGGTCCCAGCCGCAGTCGCTGCCGCAGTGTCCCACAAAGGGCGGGTACCCGCTCAGCATGATGTACAAGATGACCCCCAGGCTCCACAGGTCGCAGCGCTTGTCATATATCGACGCCTCCTCGTTAAACGCCTCCACCACCTCTGGAGCCATGTACTCTGCTGAGCCGCACTGTGGGAACAGACGCCATCATTAATGCTCCCCCCCCCACTGCATGAAGGTCTGCTTTAAACAAAAAAAATGACAAGGTTTCTCTGCATGGGGCGGGTGTAGGTTAACCCCGTAAGGACCAGAGTCCTGCAACACAGCAAATGAGTGTGTTGAAAGCCCCTCCAAAGGGGAGCTATGGCTCATGGAATCTGTACCTCCCACAGCAGGGTGACAGTGACAGATCGGATCATAGGAACCTAAAGGATCCAGCGTCTGTCACTGCACGGTAATACCAAGAGACCTGTGCACATTGATTGGCTCCCACTGCCAGGTGACAGCCCAGCGTAGTTTGTGCGTTATTAAAGCAGCTATACTACTTTCCAACTTTTTTTTCCTTCTTTTTTTACATGTAAATGACAATGTATAATTCTACATTCTTACCCAAGCTAAAATAGTTTGGTGCGCCTGCTCTAAATCTGTCAAAATCCTGACTGAAGCGGCCATTAGGTTAGTCACACAGTCAGTGTAACTCAGCAGCTACAATGTATCATTATCCATGGTTACAGTTTACAGCTCAAGCTGCTGTGAGCAAACAACAAATTAGCCCAAACAGGAAAGTGTTACAAAGCTCTTGCACCGCTTGGGAGGTGGGCTAAAACCGGCTATAGAAATCAAATGATGCTTTAAAAATACATTTAAAAAAAAAAAAAAAAAAATTTCATTAAAAATGGCATTAAGTTTATTTAAAAACAAAAAAAACAACCTGTTAGCCAACACTACATTTAATTTGTATGTCTTTTTAAAACACAAGACTTTACATGCTTTGCTGCTTTAATATGGGTGATGCAGCCCCTTCTCCCCCCCCCCCCCCCTTCCAGGCAGTGAAAGGGTTACCACGCCACCCCCCCTCCCTTCCTTCCTGCAGGGTCACGTTGGGCTGCTCATGTTTACAGGCTCTCCGAGCAGCTCTGCCAAACCCACCTCTGGGCATCAGCCAGGGGACAGTTTGCTTTCTGAGAATTGGCAGAGAGCAGGTGGGAGGAGAGGTGGGTGGGTGAATGCATTCCTCTGGCTGCCAGAGAATAACCCCTTCTGTGCTGGAGAGGGGGAGGGAGGGGCAGCCGTGGAAAGGAGAGAATAGAAAGGAAGAGAAAGACAGGAGAGAGAAAGCAAAAAGGGAGGGAGGAGAGGAGGGAGAAGAGAAGCGGGAAGGAAAAACACAGGATAAGAGAAGCAGACATGGGTACATTTGCCAAAATATTTTTTCCTAGAAATCAGGCGTCATTGTTAAAGCCCCATCCCTCCTCCCCCCTACTGGGGACTCCCAGGGACAAGGACATTCACCACGAGCCACATCCAGAGAGGGCATTCACCCCGGCTTACGTCTACAGCGCCTCACGGAATATTACACCTGTCCCAGGAACAAATGATGCAGAGGCCGTGAAGGGGTTCAAAACAAACCACAAAGCGCAGCATCCCACAGGACCTCAGGACCTCAGGAGACCTGTACCTGGCCTTACTACTGCCCTCCATTACCTGCCCTCTGCCTGTGTCTAGTTCTTACCGGGGTGAGCAGCTCTGGGGTAGATATCGGGGAGCAATCGCTGTTCAGTTTGATCCCGCTGCCGAGGTCAAAATCACAGATCTTTACCGGGGACACCTAGGAAGGGACAGAGCGTCCGATTACCGAGGCTGCAGTATAGATGCAGCCGCCGCGCGCGCGCGCTTCTCTACACTTCTGGGTTTATTCCGTTCAGCACAGAAAAAAACCAGGCTCCAGGATCAGACGCCCTCGCACCATCCTGTGTATAGTCTTGTACACAGTTATCTTTGATAGTCGTGCGGGAACGGGAGCTGGAGGCGGCCCCTCGCCTGCTTCATGTAACGTACAACAGAAGAAATGCTCTGACGCACATACACAAATTACTCCACATTGCTGCAGTCACGCACAATGTGCAGGAAACTAAGACGGGAAGCAGATCGCACAACGTTTCGGGGGGGGGGGAGGAAGAGGGGTTTTTGGCAGCCAGTGGAGGAGATTGTGTTCCCCGAAACTTTGTGCGATTTGCTTCCCTGCAAAATAAAGTATATGTACTCTTGAATATAGTAATCATGAATCATTTTCATATGTGCGGCAGAGAAACTCTTATTCTGTTTTTCCTCAGACAGGATTTAAGTTTTAGATTGTATATTTGAGAAAAACAATAAATAGACCATGTTATTTTTTTTTTTTTTAAATTAAACTGTATATTTGCTTTATACATTTTATACATACACACTTTAATGTAATTACATACATATATAGTCTACATCGTTGTACATATATACTATACTCACTTGGTGTGGGCTCTCACAAAGGATATTTTCGGGTTTCAGGTCCCTGTGCGCTATACCTGTGGGAACATACAGCACAGGGTCAGCTAATCCTATAGGGTCACCCGTTCAAGGGCAGCAGATTCCTGCATGCCAGTCTGCCATGCTGAAATGTCCCCTAAAGCAACCTTATATTAAACAAAGTATACTGTAATCCAAGGGTGGGCAGCTCCGGTCTGCATGGGCCACCAACAAGCCAGGATATCTGTGCTTCAGCACAGGTAGCTCAATCGGTGTCTCTGTCTTTCGACTGAGCCACCTCTGCTGAAGCAGGGATTTCCTGAAAACCTGACTGTTGGTGGCCCATGCGAACTGGGAGTTGGCTACCCCAGCGCTGCTGCCACACACGCATGTACATACCTTTGTTGTGCAAGAAGTCCAGAGCCCCAGCTATATCCCGTACCACAAAGCTGGCCTCCCTCTCATTGAAATGTCTCCGGCGGTGAATGTGAGTCAGTATGGAGCCTGCAGGGGGCGCACACATGAAACACTCATTAAATGTGATAGGGGGAGAGCAGCGAGGTCAAGTAACAATATCAACAAATACAACAGATTTTATTCAGATTTAAAAAAATATTTAAAAAAATGTGATTGATTCAAGGTGAATGTTACTATATTTTTATTTACTGATTACAGTGGAAATATAAAAATATTACGGTAGCTATTTATCAAGCAGAGAAATTCTGGGGCAAAGAAAAGATCCTACTGCAAGCAACAGGATTTCCTAAAGCAACAGAGCGGTTTTGCTCCAGATGTGCGCGCACCTACGTTGTAGGTTTAAGGGAAACATTTCTAGGAAGTTTTTTCCCCCACCGCTTCTAGTTTCATAGGGGAAAGTGAAGGCAAAGGACATTTACCTCCATACATCTTCTCAAACACCAGGTAAAACTTTTCTTCCTCTTCAAAGAACTCGATCAGTTCCAGGACGTTGCTGAGGAGAGGAGATTTGACATGAGACGGATCACGGAGAAAGAGGGCCCGGATTTAGGTTCGAGGACATATAGGGACTTGTAGGTGACATGACGTTTTTTTTATTCATGTGTTACTTAATACTGCAACGGGCAATGCAAAGGGAAAGTCTAGGTGGGTCAGAGAGAAACCATAAGTTCCCTCTGCGTCCCCTTGCTGTTGGACAGTATGGGTCACAAGCCCCTTTTGTGTCACCCTGCAGTTCAAGGAAAGCTCGGGGGCATCATTCTACCACAGTCATATCACCCTGCTGTCTTTGCCCTCCAGCCCTGCCTGCCTGCTTACCTGTGTCCCTGACACTGATACAGCATCTCCACCTCCCTGAACACGCGGCTGCGACTGTGCCCCTGCCGCTTCTCAATGATCTGGAACAGAACGGGTCGGTAATAAATTAGGACCATTCTCCGCCTGGTAATTAGCATCCATCAACACCTTCGCTTTGCTGGTCCTGCTGGCAGCATGTGGGTTAACCAGAGCAGAGGCTGCTTTTAATAAAGGGCAATAAGGCAGGATACAAAACCCAATAACCCGTAAATATTAACCCTTGCACTGCCAGCAAAAGGGGAAAACCACCTTCACTCTGCTCACAATCGCAGCTACACCCCTTTTGTATGCCCGCTCTCATTCGTTAGGACCACTCCCCCGCCCCACTAGTATCATAATAAGATCACGCTGAGCAGAGACGCCCAAGAGATAAGAGCACCACCGTTAGCAAACAGCCAATCAGAGGCCAGCTTTGCAAGGGCATGTCTGGCACAGTGAGGTAGGAGTGTGATGGGGTCAAGGAGACAGACTATCTGCAAGCACAGAGCTTGCAGAGCAATTGCACAGCTAAATACATATCCATTCATATCCACCTCCCTCCCCACTCACCTTCACTGCGTACTCCTTGTTAGTGATCAGGTTAATGCAGCTCTGGACCCGAGCGTAAGCTCCTTCACCCAGAATCTCGTCCTGCAGCTGGTACATATCTGCAAAGATCACACACAAACAAATACCCTTAGTACAGAAAGAGCACGGGTTGTTCTGGGACAGGACTGAGATGCAGTGACCGCGGCGTGTGCGCGATGCCGTTAGTACAGGAATAGTAGTGCGCTGCAGGACAGGGCAGAGATGCAGTGACAGCAGGGAGTGTAAGGGGGACAGAGGAGGAATAGCAGAGGGTGCTGATGGATACAGTGACAGCAGTGAGTAGGGGTGTTAGAAGAGGAATAGCAGAGAACACGTCAGGTTAGTACAGGAATAGTAGAGGATGCTGCAGGACAGGGATGCAGTGACACTAGCAAGTGTAAGGGTGCTGCAGGACAGGGGTGCAGTGACACTAGCGAGTGTAGGGGTGCTACAGGACAGGGATGCAGTGACACTAGCGCGTGTAAGGGTGCTGCAGGACAGGTATGCAGTGACACTAGCGAGTGTAGGGGTGCAGCAGGACAGGGATGCAGTGACACTAGCGAGTGTAGGGGTGCTGCAGGACAGGGATGCAGTGACACTAGCGAGTGTAGGGGTGCAGCAGGACAGGGATGCAGTGACACTAGCGAGTGTAAGGGTGCTGCAGGACAGGGATGCAGGGACACTAGCGAGTGTAGGGGTGCTGCAGGACAGGGATGCAGGGACACTAGCGAGTGTAGGGGTGCTGCAGGACAGGGATGCAGTGACACTAGCAAGTGTAAGGGTGCTGCAGGACAGGGATGCAGGGACACTAGCGAGTGTAGGGGTGCTGCAGGACAGGGATGCACTGACACTAGCGAGTGTAAGGGTGCTGCAGGTTAGGACAGAGATGCAGTGACAGCCCAGCTGTGGTTCCAGAGTAGGGATTACGTTTTTTGGGGTTTTATTTTTACGTTGTCTGTTAATTATTTTGTTTCCCTGGTGGTTCATTTTATTATTAAAATATAAAACGAAAAAAAGTGTTCATTATTTTTTTGTTTAACATTTGCCGTTATTTTTTTGTTCCCATTCTCCCCCGTGCTGCCTTCCTCCTTAGCCTGTGGCTCAGCTACAGGAATGGAAGCATCAAGTCCCATTGTCGTTTTAACCAGTAGCACAAGATGTTCAGTTGGCAGCGTTTCTCCAGTTAAACCCCCAAACCGCAATCTCTACCCGTCAGTGACTCCCCCTCTCCCCCCCTTACGAATCCTCACCCTCGAAGCGCCCCGTGAAGCTGTCTGTGGCCCGGCATCGCTTTTTCTTCTTGGTTCTTTTCTTGGAGTCTGGGATGTCTATGGGGGAACTTGAAGGCATGTCTGGGGCAGGGAGGAGAAGAGAGAGGGGGGAGGGGAAAGAAGAGGGAAGGTTATTAACATCCAACAGGCCAGGAGGAAACACTCAAACCCACCCCCCTTCTAACATCTGACCTAAATCCCCGCCCATGTGCTCTGCTAAGTGCCGTCTCCTCTCTACCCCACTTAAATCCGCCATTAGTACTCCAAACAGACCCCCTCCCTCCCTTCCCTGACAGAGGTACTGCAAACCACTGCTCTGTTAAACTGTACCCTTCCCCCAACCAATGCTTAGATTGCCAGCTCTGCAAGTTAGGGATCCCCATCCTCTCAATGTCATATTTTTGGCTCTGGGCTCCTGCCCCCATCCTGTACACGGATAAGGAGGGAGGTTCACTCACTCCTGAAACGCTAACAAGGCGGCGCAGTACAGACAGATTCTAACCCCTCCTGCAGGGGTAATCCTCTAACTCACCCCTTACCCTCCCTTAAAGGCACCGTCACCATGTTAACTCACCAGGACGTGACGGGCAGTCAAAATTGAACACGGACTCCCTGTGACTGGATCCCGTCCCATATTCCACCATCGCAAAAGGGTTTTGTCCCTAAAAAAAAAGGGGGGAGCCAGAGTTTCTTTTTAACAACAGCGTCTAGCCCCAAAATTCCCATCTCACACGTTCTCTGCTACTGCTGCGTCCTAACTTAAGTGGGGTTTATTACGCAGTAAATCCTGTTTCGATTAGAGAGGGAGTACCTTAATTAGAAACGCAGCGATAATTCCAACGCTGATGTGATCAGTGGTAAAGCACTTTTAAAGCAGCAGTTCCCCGAGAAGTTTAACTCCTACGGCTCGTATCTCGCCTCATGAGTATGTCCGGCTTTAATTTGGCGTTAAAAAATAAATAAAATAATGATTTTTCTACATTTCTAATCACCTGAAGTTACCATGGTGACATTTAGACCACACTGGACTCTGGAGAGAGCTCCATTTTAACCTCCCAGGCACTCAAAAATCTGATGCTCCTTTCAGGAGATATAAACATTAAAATAAAAACCAGCGCTGGAACCGGCAAGAAGAAATCCTTTAAATGCTTTTGCAAGGGAGGTGGGGGGAGAGGATGGGGGGGTAGAGGGGGGGCTGTGCACATTAGCGATGAGACTCAATAAACACGCCCCCTGTTTGTTAAATATGGGGCTACAAGAACAAGCATCTGATAAAAGGAATTTCATGGCACTTGAAAGAAAATAAAGTAATCAGTGCACTTTAAGGGTTGTTGAATTGTTCAAAGGAAAACAATTACATGGATACGTTGTTTGAACAAATAAGAGTCCATACAGAGCAATAAGAGTTCATACAGATAGAGGCAGTGGCTGTAATGTATTAAAGGGGAATTGAAAATCATATCAGCTTCCTCAAAAGGTCGTTGGTTTGTTTAAGCGACGACCTGCGATGATTTCTTTAAAAGTTACTTTAAGATCTCTTTCCAACTTTGTTTTTCAGTTTGTGAATCCAATGCGCCATTCAGGAGATACAAGCGTTTGAAATATTACGTGTCCGGGGAGGTAATAAAGGAGCTCTCTCCGGAGCCCGCTGCAGTCCACAGATTACCATGGCAACACCGGAAGCTAGAGATTCTGGAAATCCAAGACACGCTCAGAGGGCGAGATAACATCGTTATAGGATTTAAACCCACATAGGCTCCTGGGAAGGGCTTTCTGCTTTAAGTCATGTCACGGAAATAGAAGCACCAAGTAAAAAAAAAAACAATCCTCTGCAGGTGACAATTGTATTCTTCCTTCAGTAGGGAATACTGCAACCCCAAGACATGGCGAATCCGCCCCCCCATACCACGGACATCACAGCCATGAAGATTGCAACATCCTGGTCACTGTTTATTCCCGAGTGGCTGCGAGGTCCGTGGGAATGCGTTGGGGTTTCGGCTTTCCCGGTTATTTATTTATTTATAAAATATTTTACCAGGAAGTAATACATTGAGAGTTACCTCTCGGTTATCGCTTCGCATACAGTGCTTCCACTGCAGCTAGGGATTCTGGGTAATAACAGGCAAATGAGGACTCGCAGTAATATACAAAATAAAAGGATTTTTTCTGCGAGGAAGTCGCCTCTTTAAAATAGCGGTTTAACTCTCCCCTCGCACCCAAGAAATAATATTGCTCTACCTTTCTCTGGGAACACAAAATTTAAGCAGATGAGCTACGTCTGTGACCAATGACTGCTTCATTATCCCTTTACAAGAGACTGAACAAAGCTAACCTGTGGCTTTGTGGTCTGGCAACCAGTCTTATTACCAGAAGACAACAGCTAAAGATGGTAAAAACCCTCCAAACAGCTTTTGTTTACACTCAAAATGTTCATTAAAACAAATAGGCCAGTATTTTTAAATACACATGTTTTATTTTTTATCTGTTCCGTTCAATCTATTACACATACAATGTGCTGCCTGCCTCCCCGGCATCAAAAGGGTTAAGCTGGTGACTGTCACATAACATCCAGGTGTCTGAGTCAAGTGCTAACATACAACAAACCAGCTCTCGCCCTGCAGCTCCTCCCTCCCTCCCTCGCTCTAAGAATCTGCCCGGCAACAAGTTTTATTTTAACAAGGGGAGGAAGCGACGTGGAGCAGGCCGGGGCACGTGACAGGAAAATACACACACGGGAAAAACAAGTACAATGGCCATGGGAATTTAGGGGCCAGGAGGCCGCGGCGTCAGCCCACAGACCGGGCCCCGAATACACTTAAGGGGAATATGGAGAGAAAGTAAACCATTCGGTTTGTTTTATTTTACACGGGAATACGATGTTGCGCTCTTCTGCTCCGCGGTAACCTGGCAGCGTTATCGCCATGCGTCGCCAGGGTACCACAGCTTTTTATTTGGTGCCGTTGCATGAAATCAAGGCCCACACGGCTAGGATGTAAAGGCACTTCCACCACTGAACTTCTAGTTTAACCCTTGAGCTGGATTACTGTGCAACATTAAGCGCTTTACGTCTGCTTTAACCCTGTAGCACAAAGGGGCTTTGCCAGATATCCTGCATGGACGATTTAACTCTACGGTTGCCAGAGGGGCAGTGGCACAGATGCCTGTCTGGTTAACTAATTTCTAGCGCAACTTGGAACACTGCACATCTGGACTCAAGCTTGTCGCTGCCAGGAGGGCCTTCCATGGCCTTGCTGAAAAGCACTTCAGCACCCTCTGATAGCCAAAAGGTTAAATAAGGCTTTTGAAATAGATTAGTACAGATCTACAACACACACGTATATAATGTTTGTGTGCATTGTGGGCCAACAGCAGCATCAAAACGGTTACCCAAAACCATAAGTCATTAAGACCGCATTCCAGATACTGGGAAATCTCTAACTGGGAGTTCATATCGAGACAGAGAGAGAGAGACAGAGGCACAGAGGCAGAGAGAGAGAGACAGACGCACAGAGGCAAAGAGAGAGACAGACTCACAGAGGCAGAGTGGCAAAGAGAGAGAGAGACACAGACGCACAGAGGCAGAGTGGCAAAGTGAGAGAGAGAGACAGACGCACAGAGGCAGAGTGGCAAACAGAGAGAGAGAGAGAGAGACGCACAGAGGCAGAGTGGCAAAGAGAGAGAGAGACACAGACGCACAGTGGCAGAGTGGCAAAGAGAGAGAGAGACACAGACGCAGAGTGGCAAAGAGAGAGAGAGAGACAGACGCACAGACGCAGAGTGGAAAAGAGAGAGAGAGACACAGACGCACAGTGGCAGAGTGGCAAAGAGAGAGAGAGAGACACAGACGCAGAGTGGCAAAGAGAGAGAGAGAGACAGACGCACAGAGGCAGAGTGGCAAAGAGAGAGAGAGAGAGAGACACAGACGCACAGAGGCAGAGTGGCAAAGAGAGAGAGAGATGCACAGAGGCAGAGTGGCAAAGAGAGAGAGACGCACAGAGGCAGAGTGGCAAAGAGAGAGAGATGCACAGAGGCAGAGTGGCAAAGAGAGAGAGACGCACAGAGGCAGAGTGGCAAAGAGAGAGAGAGAGACGCACAGAGGCAGAGTGGCAAAGAGAGAGAGACGCACAGAGACAGAGATGCAGAGAGAGAGTGGCAGAGTGACAGAGAGACAGAGAGAATCAAACCATATGCCCAGGAATTTAAAACTAGTAACAGGAGTTAGGGCGGTGTTAGCGTTGGTTCTGATCTGGAAGCTTTAAAAATTTAGTCTTGGTCCCAAATACCATTGTTACAGTCTTGTCAGTGATTAAAAACAGTTTGTTTTGGGAAATCCAGTTTTCGAGTCTCAAAAAGTCAGACTGCGGTATGTTTTCAGGGTCGGAGAGGCTATGGCTGTGTGCATATAGGATTGTGTCATCTGCATACATGTGTATTGAAGCTTCCTTACAAGCTGTGGGAAGATCATTGATGAACACTGAGAAGAGTAGGGGCCCCAGAACAGAGCCTTGCGGGACACTGCAGGTGATATCCAGGGGGTTGGAGTCGGAGATGGACACATGTTGGGATCTACCCGATAGGTAGGAATGAAACCAGTTTAAAGCGTGCTTCCCTATTCCAGAGCTCTGGAGTTTGTAAGGCTAAGGCCCCGCTGCATGCGCCCGCACGGCATCCTTGTTTGCCGGCGGCGCGTGCAATTCACTGCACCGCGATCTGCGGTGAATTTTTTCCAGGGGGGCACGCCATGACGTGAGGGGGCGGGATCATCCCACAGCACAGCGCTGCAGCCCCTAAACTCCACAGCAGCCCCTGCAATTCACCGCTCCCTGCAGTCTGTAGGGAGAGGGAGGCGTGGTTTGAGCGGGGGGGGGGGCGTGGTTTGAGCGGGGGGGCGTGGTTTGAGCGGAGGGCTCTCGTGCTGTCCCCCCCAACCTGTCAGTCCCTCTCCCCCCCCCCCAACCTGTCGGTCTCTCTCCGTCCCTCCCGGAGCCCCCCTCTTCTCCCTCCCTCCCGGAGCAGGGGCAGCCTGCGAAACGGGCACCAGAGGAGGAGGGGGGATGCTATGCACGGCTGCACAGACAGGGTAGCCGCCTCCCTTCCCTCCCCGTAGCCGCCTCCCTTCCCTCATTGGCTGACTGCTGCACCACGTGACGCGTCAGCGCTTCTGATCACCAGAAGCTTGCAGCATCGGCCGGCTGACGCGTCACAGCACGCAGTCAGCCATGTCTGAAGGAGCCAGCGGGGACCTCCAGACTTGAGGAAAGGAGCTGGTGGCCCGCTGCCACGCACACCACCGGACGCAGCGAGACCAAAGCCTTAAGCAGGATAGCATGATCAACAGTATCAAAAGCCTTTGCAAAATCTAGGAATATTGCACCAGTGAGTTGTCCCCGTTCCATTCCACACTGTATCTCGTTGCAAACTTTTAGCAGGGTAGTTACCATGGAGTGTTTGGGGCAAAAGCCAGATTGGAATTGGCTAGGGACATTTGTCTTGGTATAGTAATCGCTTAATTGGTAGTGGACACATGTTTCCATGACTTTGGATATTATTGGGAGAAGGGAGATTGGCCTGTAGTTTGAGACAGTGCTTTTGTCCCCACTTTTGAAGATTGGGACAGCTCTGGCAGTTTTCCAGGTCTTAGGGATATGGCCTGCAGACAGGATAGAGTCGACTATGGAAGCAATTGGTTTGGCAATTGCTGGCTACTATCAACTTATTGTTAGTTTGGCAATTGCTGGTTAAGGTTAGTATCAACTTACCTTAAACGAGCGGTGGAATCCTTTCATCTCTGGGCTTTTCTTCTGCACCATTTTGGTCAAGAATACAAAACAAATTGAATCCCGATTGAAGAAAAGAAAAAAGTGGGGAGGTGGTGGTGAAAAAAAAAAAAAAAAAACTGGAAATTTGGGGAAAAGGTCAGAAAAAAAAAAACTAAATTTGGCAGAGCGCAAGTCCCAGGCGGCTGGAAGGAGATCCTGCGGGGAAAGAGAGAAAAAGGGGTGAGATTTATTGAATATGCCCCAAATCCACTTCCCAACGCTGCAGGAGAGATTAGCTCCATTCTAATGTGTGTCTCTCCAGCTCAGGAGATACAAAGAGGCGGCAGTAGTCCAGGCATGACAGTACTAGTGAGTACGGATTAATGCTCATTTTATTCCCCACCCAGAGTAACACTACGTTTCTTTTCACACCCAGAGTACTACTCTGATTTTCACATTGACCATTATTTTAGATTTGGTTCTCCCCACCTCTGCTCCTCAAGCCTTTCATCCAAGCACTCTAAGGGTTCAAAACGTTTGTTTGGCCATCACCTCCTCCCCCTCACACAAAGACAGGGAAACTTTTCAAAGCGGCAATGTCAATAAAAAAATTACAGTGTGTATTTTCTAGGTCTAGTTTTACTTATCTGTATTAATCCAAATTTAATGACCAATTGCAATATTCAATATTTCCCCCCCGTGATCTGCAGTATTTAAAGCTTCCTTACAGTATTTTGTTTTATATAAAAAAATAAATTAAAAAAACAGACAACTCATCTAAGAAGCCACCACACATCTAAATGTCCTTACTTGCCTGACATATTTTAGTTTTAAAATATCATGCAAAATTCCCATAGCTCCACCTCAACAAAAGACATGATTGTGAATAGAATGATTAGTTTTACATTGTTCTTGATTTGTATATATTTGTGGTTTTTATTGTATACCGCTTTTTAAAATCAATAACCAGGTAACAACGTTCCTCTGTATCCCACTGAGCAGTGCAATCAAGGTGGATAAGATACAGCATATTAAAACATGGCCGGAATTTAAAATGAATATGAAATCACCACTGCAAATTAAAACCGGAAGAGGTTCATCGCAGATACATTACGTATGGGGCACGCAGCTCCTAGGAGATTACAGACCAGCCATGAGGCATTATACTAGCCAGGACACCTCAAAAATTGATTACGTTTTAATATTGCAAAGGTTACCCCTTGTGTCCATTACAAACTGCATGCAGAGGAGCCGCAATCTTCTGGGTTCGTTAATGGGTTGAATCTTACTTCACTCAATTATACATATAAAACACAGGGGGGGGGGGGTGAAGAGAAAGAATTGAAAGCTTCCACTCGTGAAAACACTGAAAATAGTCTCCTGCACCCAGAGAGCTTGCCATCTAATGCCATCGTGGCAAGAAATGAATGCAACCGCGATACATGGTATCAGTGCACAGGGGAGTATGGTATGTATCCATAGACAGGGGAGAGGGTAAAGACATGGTGTCTGCAATATCTCCTTTAGAGATAGCGATAGATACGGCTATGAGACATAATTGTGCATAAACACATTGTGTTCCTGGCTTCCTGCCATCTGAGGTTTAGTTTAAAGGTCTTCAAAATCCCTTGGTGGTTAGGGGGGGGGGGGGGTGCTGCGATGCAGCCTGGCATGGAAGGGGTTATAGGTGCCTGCTCTGGTGAATCAGGGTCCAGTTCTTCCTCTGTCTGGGGCCCTTTACGATCCCCCATTTTTTTTGTTATTGGGGGAAGGATGCAGCAATGCAGTGTGTCAACGGGAATAATAAAAATGACCTCAGACTGCATCTGCAGAGGGAGAGGAGGATAGGACAGCAGTGAGACAAAGCCCTGCACCAGAGCAGCACTGAACAGAGGGGGGAAGAGGATCTACAATACATGGGGGGGGGGGGGGGGGGCATACACATTAAATATCTAGCTTTACTCCCTGTGGCTTGGGTCCATCTGTTGCTACAAGCAGAGCCCCCTGTAAACCTGCTGCAGTGCAAAAACATAACGTATTGTCTGCGTGACTAGGTCTTCAGCATGGAAGGAATAGGACATATCTATACATACGCAGCAGTACACTATGTATATTTAGATACAATACAAAACAACGAAAACAATGTTTAAACTAAGGGCATATGTATTTGTGCATGCATATATATACGCACACACACATATACATATATATACACATACATTGCATAATAGAATATACTGTAATACAAAATGATGAGATGTTGGTGTGGGGATAAACATTGACATACAAATGACATTTGCATTACAGTAGCAAAAAGACACGAACACCTCATTATTATTACAGTCCATGTATTCCCCCACCCACAATATTTCGATTGCAAGCTCTGCAGGGCAGGGTCTCCTCCATTGTTTACTTTGTCGCAAAGCAACGCGTTAAAAGCAGCAGATATACCCTAATATGCACCTCATGCATTTCCTGGACACCCCCTCACTTGCTGCTTACCTCTTGGGCTCTGCAGTGTGGGAGGGGGCAGGTCACTGCTCCGCCGCTGGGTTGCTGCTGCTGTTCTTACATCTGATGGAATGGGGAGTTACACAGCTCTGAACCTCCTGCCTGGTCCCTTTATATAACCTCCCAGGGAAGGCTGGGCTCAGGCTCGCATGATGACAGACCCAGCGCCGCCCACTGTACGTGCAGACAAACAGCAGCTAATCACAGGCTCTGTTCTCTGTGCCTCTCAGGATGGCCGCCTTGTCCCATACCAGTTTGAACCAACTTTGCAGCTGCTCCTCCTCCTCTTCCTGAGTTCAAAACACATTGCTCTGCAGCACAGCCCCTAACTTTAACCCCTCCACTGCCTAAGCATGCTGCAATCTGCAGCAATACTCCGCATTAACCCCTCCACTGCCTGACACACCTTGCTGCCGTCTGCAGCAATATTGACCCCTCCACTGCCTGACCCGCAGAGCATGCTGCAATTTGCAGTAATACACCCCCCTCTCTCACTCATGCCATTAACTCATTTACTGTCTGATTTACAGAACGAGGCTGTATGTACTGTAATGTGCACCAGCAATACTGAGCATTGACCCCGCCACAAACACATCTGGAATGTGTCTGAGCATGATGCAATCTATAGCAATCCTGCGTATCTGCCCTCCCAAGATTAACCTCTTGTATGCCAGAGGGGGCAAAGCACTCCATTGCTTCACTCAAAAGACAGCTGTGCGGTGCCTGCTGCAGTCGGCGTTTTAATTGCTTACTGGTTTACAGAGTGTATATCTCATTTTCAAACTCAGCACTGTTGCATCAACCCCTATTTGAATTTCTGTTTGACTAGCACCCAGATTCACGAGTTGGTTGGAATGGAGAGTTGCAACAGGCTTAATAAAACCCAGGGGTCAGACAGTTTCTTACTGTCTCTTGCTCTTGTAAAGATGCCCAGAGTATAATGTTCTTTTGTAAACTGGATCGTGCTCTTCTCATACATCCAAACTTTGTGTTTGGTTTGAAATACATCCAATGGCGTGAAGCCCTTGAGAAATTCCAGATATTGATGTGGATTTATTTGTTTATTTAATCATTTGGTAACACTTTTGTGCCCTAAAGTGTCAATGTGAACTGCTATAGATTGATATATCATTAGTTTAAAAAAAATATCAATAACATTCCCATATAATCATTATTGTTTAGGCCTCATCCCCACTGCTCGCGCTATGGCGTGAGCGGCGTTAACAAGATACGGCCCTCTATGGGGCCGGCCCCAGTCACTGCCTGCAGAAAGCGAGATGCGCGACCACCTTTGCCAAAAGACAAGATTTGTGTCTTTTGGCGCGGTGGCCGAGCGCTGGCCACGTCACGGCGGTGGTTCAGCCAATGAGGGCGAACCAGCCGTATGACGTCATGGCTGCTTGTTACATTATAATACATTAAAAATATCATTCAGAGTTGTTGTTTTTTTTCTTCATAGTACAAAACTGATTTTAAAAAAAACCCACATAGGATATTGCTTGGTCTGCAGCTTTAAGGAGCACACACACTCACAAAATGAATTACCACCTCTAGCCCGTAAACTTCTCATGCACAAAGACCACATATGCAACACACATGAATATATTTATTTGGTTTAGAAGCATAGGAGAAAGAGGGCTGTGAGAATAGCAATACAGAAATATGGGGAGCTAGAGGGTGGCCAACTAATGTGATGCCCTGAATCCAGATCAGGAGGGAGAAGCAGTGATAAGCAGTCATCCTAAATACCTCCTGTTCACCCCAGAGGACTCAAACTCAATCTCAAACTCCATCAGGCTGATAAATTGTCTAGTAGGGGATGAGGTCTGCTAATAATGGGGGCAAAAGGGAATCACTAGTTCCCCTATTTCCAACCCTGCAGGTTTGTTAGCTTTGCAAGAATAAAAACAGCACAGTACAAATATTTCTTAAAAAAAAAAAAAAAAAAAAAAGGTTTATTTTGAATCGGATAGAAACGTCACCTGTGCTGCTTATAATTAAAAAACAAACAAACAAAAAAATGCATTACAATTTTGTTTTTGTCCAATTTTGTCCAGGACATACTTGAAAACGAGAGGTAACTCTCAATGTATTACTTCCTGGTAAAACATTTGATAAATAAATAAATAAATAAATGCTTCTGTGAGCCTGGCGGAACTTGCGTTACCCACTGCTAGGGTTTAGCACGTAGCCGGGCCTGGATGGGTACATTCTAGTAGAGTTATAAGGCATGTTCCTAGAAAATGTCACGGCAGAGGCCATATTAAAAAGACATTGAAAACAGGATTTGACAGATGATTAGGGTGAAAAAGGCAATTTCTTTAAACAAAGAAACCAAGAGGCCTTTAACACCTTCACTCTGGGGTTGGATGTCAGGAAATAGGGATCCCACAAGAGCGTTAATTAAAGGCGCAATCCCTCCTAGGACTAAAGTGCACTAACAATAGTGACATGTTTAAGGGGTCACACTTGGATAATCAATGCTTTTTTTTTTACCCAAATCTGACATCTATCAATATTTTGTTAAAGTCCGTTTTTAAATATGAGCTGAGACTTGGGGAGGGGGTTGATTTCCTCTGGCTGCCCCCCTTTTATCTGATATCACTGTTTGTTCAAGAGTTTCCCCAGAAAAGCCCCCGGCCCTCTCAACTTCCTCTTCTTATATTTTTTGACCCTCTGATAAGGACGGGGTGGGCTGAGGCTAAAGGAAAACACTTAATTTCCAAAACACTCCCCCCACCACCACCCCCCTTCAAGGGCCCTGAAGAGATGCAATGTGTAATTGTATGTATAGCTTTATTTATATAGCGCCATACATGTACATAGCGCTTCACAGCACTAACACACGTGACATAATAATATAACACACAATGGGAATAAGCGCTTCAAACGTAAAAGTAACATTAGGAAAAGGAGTCCCGGCTCGGAAGAGCTTATAATCTAAGTGGTGAGTAGGGAGAAATTACAGAGACAGTAGGGGGGTGTTCTGGTACATGCATCTACAGGGGGGTCAAGTTCAGTGCATGCAAGATGTATAGTATCAGCCAGCGAAGCCACTTTATTCATTCATTAATTTCCAAAGAAATAAAAGAAGCCAGATCTTTGCTTTTACCACAGTTGGTTTAAAGAAACCGATTACCCTGTTACATTGTGCACTCATGTTTTTTTAGTTGGCAATGTGGGATTGTTACCCTCTGTTTAGCCCTGGGACAGGAGCCAGACACTAGATGAAAGAGCTGATGCAGCGTCCTTAGCTGTCTGTGTCTCCTTGCTGTCCCAAACACAGATAAACAAATGACAATGACAATAGCTTTTGATGCAGGGAATCCTGTAATGTGATCACAGCCGTCCATCCGAAATAAAATGAGCACACATAAGCTTATGTTTAAGCTATAATAGAGGGATATTTCACTGCTGAATTGATGCAAACTGTATTTTTTTAAACATAATGATAGTTATATTGATTAAAACTGCATTATTAAAAAGTAGACAGACTTTGTATCAGTGAGATGATCTGCTCATTGCCTAAACATGTCCCTTCCTAAGTTATCCCTATTATACGAACACAGCTCTTTCCAGGCCTGACGTGCCCTTTCCTATGGGAGGAACCCCCGTTCTAAGAACATCTCTTTACTGCCCCGACATGTCCCTATCTATCTGGGGAAACCCTGTTATTAGTACACTCCAGGTGCCTCTTCCCCAAAGGAGGGACCCATTGTAAAAAACACCCCTCTTACAAGAACATCTCAATGCCCCAACATGTCCCTTTCTATGGGGGGGGAATCCTATTATAAGACCACCCTTCCCCCCATAATAACGTCTCCTCACTGCCCTGACATGTCCCTTCCTATGGGAGGTGCCTGTTCTATAAGAACCCCCCCCCCCCCCTATAGAAACATCGCTCTGCCCCCATGTGACCCTTTTATAAGAACACTCCCCGTATAAGAACATCTTACAGCCCTTTCTGTGGGAGACACCCCTTTAATAAGAAAGTACGCCTTGTTTTACAAACATCCTTAACTTACCAGGGATTTTTTTTAATACCGGTACCTAAGAAAAACATTAACTTATAGGAACATTTTCTACTTGTCTGAACTTGAGTAGTTAGTAAATGAATATATTATCTAACAATACTTATGTCACAGGGACAATCTCCACAGAAATTCTTGGAAATGAGCAGAACCAAAACAAAGAACTCTTTACACATGAAGAGACCTGTGAGGTGTGGAAAACTCTGTACAGTATACGTGAAGAAGAGACCTGTGAGGTTTGGAAAGTTCTCTGTACACATTAGAGACCAGTCCAATACCCTCCAACTGTACTTAATAAGTAGGCACTGTACCTATTTGTTATGTCTTGTATCTATTAAAACCAGGGCTACCAATTGTACATATATCTGTCTCTCACTGAGGACAGCGATCCATTGCCAGCCTCCCATAGGTTGAAGCTCAGAACCTTCAGTTATCTACTGCAGCTGCTAGATCATTGAAGGCTTTGCCAAAATGATCAGCTGGTTATAAAGGAGCTACTTCTATTTCATGAAACTATATATGTACATATACAAATAAATCCAGAAATCTATATGTTTTATTGGTAAATTATCTTATTGTACATAATAAATGGCATATGTCATGGAGCTTTCATTGCGCTGCTCACTTGCTTGTATTTCTTTATTAAATGTTTTACCAGGAAGTAATACATTGAGAATTACCTCTCGTTTTCAAGTATGTCCTGGGCATAAGTAAGCGCCTTTGCCCCACATTAACAGAGGATCTAAAAGCAGGGGTGGGCAACTCCAGTCCTCAAGGGCCACCAACAGGTCAGGTTTTCAGAATATTCTTGCTTCAGCCCAGGTGGCTGAATCAGTGGCTCATGACTGAGCCACTGATTGAGCCACCTGGGCTGAAGCAGGGATATCCCCAATACCTGGCCTGTTGGTGGCTCTTGAGGACTGGAGTTGGCCACACCTAAAGCGTACCTTCATGTGCCTAACAGGGGGAGAGGGGTCTGAGCCCATGGCGAGTCTTCAGGATGAATACGCATAGGGGCTGTTTGGGTAAGACCGGGAGCTTAAGGGTTACCTCGTTCCAGTTAGAGCAGGAACGCAGTGGGAAATGTAGGGATGAATAGAAGGGAGGTGGTTTGCTGTGACAAGCCCGGAGGACTAATGGGCTTGTAAGACCGACTGCTTACCTCTAACATGTAGTGGGGGGAAGAATAGGTCCCTAAGCCATGGAAAAAATGTGCCATTAACCCCCTCCCTGTTGGAAGAGGAAAAATGTTTGCAAAGCAACAAGGGGTTAAAAGCCATTATCTGCACCCAAAAAGATTTTACGTTAACTTGGGTTAACACATTTTACCATTCAAAAAAAAAAGGACACCAAACCGGGACAACCGTCGCGGAAGCGCGGTCGGCGCTCATCGCTCGAGCATGCGTGATCGAAAATCCCAGACGTTTTTAGATGTTTAAAAATTCCTCCTGGACAGGGACCTTAAATCAAAAAGCCGGACATGTCCGGGGAAATAGTACATATGGTAACCCTACATTAACCGCATTGAGTGCCAGAAGTTACAGGTCCGTCTGACACTGGGCGTTAACATTTTATTGTGAAGTTTCCCTCCTGAGGACGTGTGTGAAATGTATTCTGGGCAAACAATTACTGCAAAATAAAATATTGGGGCGGGGGTGTTTCAACATGTTCGCCGCTGTGATATTTCTAAAAACTGTGTTTTGCTGCATGATCCCGGCATGGCTGGAATCTCTGCTCTATCCCTAACAAAAACCCTCTCTGGTAGCTAGTGTAACTGCTCTTGAAGTTATGAACTGGTAAAAAGGCAGGGAAGGCATTGCATTGCTTAGAGCTCTCACTGCAATGTATTAATAGCCGAGACTGTACCACCCCCACTGCACATTTAGTTAATGTAAAGTATGTGTAGGATGGGGATCCTATAAACGTCTATGGGGACAAACCATTTCTTGTAGAGGGGGATCTCATGAAGGTCTATGGGGAAAAACCATTTCTTGTACAGGGGGATACCATAAACGTCTATGCGGGGAAAAAACATTTCTTATAGAGGTGGTTCCCATAAACGGCTACTACTACATAACGACAAACTATTTCTTGTTGAGGGGAATACCACCAGTGCCATATCAAGGCATGGACTTACTGGGCTGTGGCCCAGGCCCCCGGACCTTCCAGTGGTTCCACAAATACCATGGCCCAACATTTTATTTTATATTTGTAGTTATAACTGAATGCAGCAAACGTTACTTAATTAACATTTTTTTTAAATAAATAAAAATATAAAAAAATTGTATTGAAAGATGTTTCTACATTTTCTGATGGACTAGGTGGTGTAATTGATTTGTCAGAAATGTATTTAAAAAATAATTTTATTAACCATTCATAGTTGTCGCAAACTGCAAAGGCGAAAGATTTTTTCAAAGTTGAAAGTTAGGCCTCGGGCATGGTGCCTCGGGCCGCGCTGATCAGCGCTCCTGCTCTGCCTCGCCTGCTCAAACTGGAGCTTTTTTGTGTCCTGGCAGGCGAGGCAGTGAGCGCGCTTTGGGGGCGGGCGGAGGCGTGTCAGGAGGCAGAGCGGAGGCGTAGCGGGAGGCGGGGCTAGTCCCTCGCTCCCATTGGATGTGAGCGGTCATGTGACCGCTCCTCCGCTTCCCTGAGCGGCAAATTTTAAATTTGCCTGTCTCTCCAAAATATCTGAGCCTCCGCACGCATGCGGAAGCGGCTGCTAAAGCCGCGCTGATGACAGATGCAGGGGGTAAGTGCATCTGCTCAGTAGGATCAGCTTTGCTGAGACGCGCTATGTCCCAGGCCTTAGTAAGAATGAGCTCTGCAGTTGCTGCTTCAACCAAGATTGTACGCTCTTTCCTCGACGACAATCGAGTCAGATATTGCATGTTCCTGAGAAGTAAAAAAGGTGATTTAAGAATGGACTCTTCGTTAATCCTGTGTGAAGGAACCTACCGACTGTGAGTGGTGTGCGAAGTCCCTCACAACCTGCGGGTTGTCTTTCTTTTAATCGAATCAGATATAGTTCGGAAAATCGAATCTGATGATGTTATTTGTGACTTTGCAAATAAAAACCCCAGAAAGAGACACATGAAGCCAGGCCTGTCCCTAGGTCTAACGATAAGCAGGTAAGGTACGTACCGCCTAGGGGCGGGCATGTCTCAGCGGGCGGCAAAGTGAAGAGGAAAAGTGGCAAAGGAGCAAATGCTTACCCCCCCCCTAGGTGAGAACAGAGCCAGATTGAGGGGTGGTCTGGCCGTGCACTTACCCAGGGCCCCAACTACAAAGGGGAGTTAAAGAAAACCACCGGGCACCTCACCGCTTGAGATTTTGCCGCGCACGCACTGCGACCCTGGCGCCATCTTTAAATGTCAGAGTCCTGCACACCCTGATCAATGTCAAGGGACATTTAAAGATGGATCGTCAGCAGCGGGCAAGCACGGGACTCGGAGCGGCAGCAGCAGCAGCAAGGGGCATTGACAAGGGCACTCGGCAGTGCGGGACAGGGCGCACTGGATCTTTCTCGCGCTGCCACTCCGTCAATGTCCCGCTTGGCCGAGCGCCCTAGTTAATGTTCCTTGCTGCTGCCATCTTTAAATGTCTCTCAACATTGACAAGGATGTGCAATACTCTGCGTGCCACGAATGTGGCACTTCCTTTTTGCCGCCCCGGCCTCCCCCTCTTTCAGCGTCCCAACGTCACGTGGCGATGCATTTCTATGACAACGGGACGTCATATGGCCGAAGCCCATTCATTTCAGCCCTGGGAACCGCCTGCTTCCCGAGATACACCTCCGTAGGGGGTGCCGGTAGCAGCTCTTCAGGTTTAAATCTCCCGGCCACGCGGCCCAATAGAAGCCGCAAGGAATGATGTCACGCCTTCCTATTGGCCCATGGGACATTTAAACCTATGGAGCCACTACCGGCACCCCCTATGGAAGTCTGAATCTTGGGAAGCAGGTGGTCCTGGAGCTGAAATGAATGCGGTTCAGCTCCGGAGACCCCCTGCTTCAATCCTATAACAGAAAAAAAGGAGCGTGATGAGATTTTTAAAAAGGCTGTGTGCGCCGAGCACGCGCATTTTAAGTGAAACTTCTTTGTCTTTTGTCACAGAAATTGTATTTGTGATGGTGATGTTTTCAATTAAAAATCAAAACACAATTGTCAGTGACAAAACATAAAGAAGTTTGACTTAGAATGTGCGTGCTATTCATCTCCCCCCCGTTTTAGCTATTTGCACTCCTATGTTTATACTAACTGTGTGTGTGTTCTCCGTTTTCTAGTGTGGCGGGGGTGCTTTTGCTGCTCCCGCGCATGAACGCGACCCCGGCAGCTGCTGCACATGTGACAGCCTCTTTTGCCAACAGTGACGCGCGCCAACAGCCCCTTTTGCCCACAATGACGTCACTTCCATTACTCCTCTGCTTCCGTCACCATGAAGGTAATTTGTGCAAGCGGGACCTTTGTGGGTGGGGCCCCTAGTTTACACTTAGCCCAGGGCCCCAAAAATTCTTAAGATGACTCTGGATCCCATGAAAGTCTATGGTTATCCCACATGAGGCCATTCAGAAAAATCCAACCCACCTTCACTCCCCTTTCCCCTGGTTGAATTCCAGATACCAAGAGACCTTGAAATCGGTGTTTGTTATTAAATGAAATCTACTGCACAGTAAACCCCTGCACTGCCAGAGAGCCTGCAACACGTTGCTTTTCCGGCAGCAAAAGGGGTTAAGGATCGTTGGGACAGCCCGTTTTTTA